>NW_010307905.1:0-730 GCF_000700745.2 Antrostomus carolinensis | reverse complement strand
ATTCCCTGGCAGAAAGGGCAGCTCCTGGGACCCGCGGCTCCTGAGGCTGCGGAGTCAGGGCACAGCGTACCTCCCCGATGCACGGGCTCTGGGAACACTATTTCGTCTACCTCTGGTGTTCCTTGATTTCATCCAGTGGCCACTTCATTACACCCAGCAATAGCCAGGCATGTCACAGGGGCTGTTCTTGGGAATTATAGCCATACCCTGGTTTTGCTGTTATTAGACCATTTATTCTGCTGCACAGTTGTGCAGGAAAAGGTTTTCGGTATTTTAGGGTGGAAAATAGCCAGCAGAGAGTGCAAGAGGCACCTTCTGTGCAGTTACTCCACATTCCAAGCTCTAGACAAGGCACCTTGGTCCCCACCATGCCCTGGCTGCAGCACATCTGCTCAGATTTATTGTTCAAGAGCACCACCACTTCAGTTCTTTTCCCATTACTTCTACTCTTTCTCCCCTTGGGGTTTGTGTTCACAACCACCTTCTTTTGGGAGTAAGCGTAGGCCACCGATCTTCCCAACTGGTCTCAGAACACGTATATTTTCAGTATTTTCAATATTTTAAATAGCAGAGCAGAGGAGGACGTGCCCGGCAGGATGGTTGTATCTACACTGAAGACTCGAGAAGAGCCTCACTGCCCCGCTCCTCTCGAGGGACACGGGGCAGCAGGGGCACGGAGGCTTCCCCAGCGCCCTGCCCGGGACCTTCCCTCGACTTCCCACTCGGGGGC
>NW_010307904.1:0-872 GCF_000700745.2 Antrostomus carolinensis | reverse complement strand
TTTTTTAATAATACTAACGCTTTAAAGATGTTTGACATCTGTAACAAACAGCTGGCATCCTGTTATGGAAGAATGTCCTTTTATTTCCGAGCAGGTTGAACTGTCATTAATAGTATAATTAGGTGATTATCGGCGTACAGCAGAAAACTGCTTAATTGCACAGCCAGCTTTGCGAGGATCCCCGGCTCCTTTATTGCTGGATTTTTGTTTTAGCCGCCTGAATTTCTATTTATTTATTTATTTATTTATTTATTTACCTCTTTATTTCTGTGCCGTGTTGTTGGTTTTTTTGGTCGGTTTTGGTGTTTTTTGATTGGGTTTTTTTTTTGGGGGGTGGTTTTTTTTATCACGTTGATTATTATTTTTTAATGCTCGTGGCAGGTGGGGGGATGCAATCTTCAGCAAGAAATGCAGCCGTTTACTATAGTTTGTAATAAACAGCTGTGAAGCTTTGGAACAACGACAGCTCAAAGTCTGTGACAAAGAAATTAAAATTTGGCAGAAGTAAACAGATGGACAAGATTAGATTATTGAAGAGGTCCGAGTTGTTTTTTCTAAAGGGTTTTGTCGGGTGGGAGCACCCATGGGTAGGAGCACCCGTGGGGTGAGTGCTGACTGGATGCAGAGTTATTCAAGGGAATAAAGGAGATGTCTTTGTTAGCAGCTCTGTGTCAGCGAGGGACAGGATGTCACCCATCATGCCAGGGAGCCTTCACCCATCCCCACAGGATGGGACCTTCCTTTTGGGTCACTGTGTCCCTCTCCATGTGCCATGGGGCACACATACAGCGCTCGGGGGGGCTACGATGGAATCAATCCATCCCTGGTCCCCATCCCTGTTCCCATCTTCATCCCCCATCCCCATCTTCATC
>NW_010307903.1:0-9832 GCF_000700745.2 Antrostomus carolinensis | reverse complement strand
ACTAACTCTGTAATAAGCTTACAGAAACAACTTTGAGAAATAGAAAAGTTAGTTTTGGGAACCTGTGCTCATGGCCTGGATGGACCAATACATAATATAGAACCAGGTGACTATGTATATGTCAGATTTCTTTCAGGTTCACCTTTGGAGCCAAAATGGGAAGGACCATTCCCAACACACACGGCTATTAAGATATGGGAGCAAGCATCGTGGATACATCATTCCAAAGTAAAGATTGCTCCAATCCTGGTGGACTCTGGTAAACTTCATCTATGACCCCATCACTAGTACGGCCACGACCTTTGTATTGACTATACGTAATGCTTCAATATACGTAATCCAACCCATCATTACATTAGGATTGAACCACAATGGAGTTGTGCTCTGCCCCTTTGAACATAGAGTATGGGCTCAAATAGTGAATGAGAAATGGCAAACTGTAAATTTGCATCGCATTAGAACAACGAGAAAGTAATAAAATCGACGCTCAGGACATTGGCCTCGACACTGAGCAAAGCATTTGTCATTTCGAAATCCATCCAGACAGTAATCTCCCTAATGAGTTGTAAGGTTTGATTCCGCAGATCAAAGTGAACTTATTTTTTAAATAAGTTTAAAATAAGTAATCAACTTCCCTTTCAATGACAGAATATGCAGGAGAATATTGGTTACAACAGACATTTCAACTTCAGTGATTTTGCCTTTTACTGGTTTTTTTATTGCAGCAAAAAGCGTAGATGAATCACCAATCCAACCAAGATAGCAAGCCCTTCAATTTTACAAGTTTTCCATAATTACACAATAGCATAAAAGAAATTTATTTCTGAAAGCACAGGCACATCTTGAGTACAGTCTGTTTCTCTCATGAATGTCTTATTAAAAAGAACTAAGAAATTACATTTATACCAAAATGTTCTTCCTTTTTAAAAAAGTTGCTGTTTGTCACAGTATTTCCCCGAGTAGATCCAAACAAACATAAAGGATTTATGCAATTTTAAATACAAAAGTTTACAGTTCCACATATCCTGCTATGTTTTCAGAAAACAAATGGAAAGAATCCTCTGAGTTGAGACATTTTCTAACAATCAGATCAACAGAATATTTTAGATTCTGTATATGGAAAAGGAAGCAACTTCTTAAAAAATTCTCATGGCAAAACATTAACAATTATACTCTGAATAATCCTTCCTAGACACTTAGAAGTTTGGTTCTTATGTGAAAACAGTAACAGGCAAGCTGCATTCCAACCACAATTATTAACCTCAGTAAGGGTTTAAGTTCTCATTTTATTTTTAAATCACTCTGAACAATAATGCCTCTACTCTCCTTTATTTTGATGACACATTTTCCTTTTTAAAAGCATTTAATCTCACCACATGCAATATTTTGTTAATGAGATAATACATTAATGCACTTTCCCTTAGAGATGTATAATTCTTCTTAATGTGTTTTGACTGTTCCTTCCAGTAGAAGTTTCAACACTTTCCACTACCTGGTCATTCTCCTTCACCATTCTTCATTAGAGGGAAGTAGTTAAGTCTTTCAACATTTAAATTAACTCAGAAGGTAGTTCACTTTGCTAAAAAGTCTTGACTCCCCATGGACCCAAGATCCATTACAAACTAGGCAGAAGTCTGGAATAAAAGTGAATGCTCTCCTACTAATCACTAGTTTTAATTTGTCCCATACTTGCTAAAAAAAGCATGTATAACAAGCATAACAAAAAACATATTAGAATCATAGAATGGTTTGGGTTGGAAGGGACCTTAAAGATCATCTAGTTCCAACCCCCCTGCCATCAGCAGGGACACCTTCCACTTGCCAAAGTTGCTCAAAGCCTCATCCAGCCTGGCCTTGAACACTTCCAGGGAGGGGGCATCCACAACTTCTCTGGGCAACATGTTCCAGTGTCTGACCACCCTCACAGTGAAGAATTTCTTCCTAATATCTCATCTAAACCTCCCCTCTTCCAGCTTAAAGCCATTTCCCCTTGTTCTGTCATTAACTGCCCTTATGGAAAGTCCCTCCCCAGCTTTCTTGTAGGCCCCTTCAGGTACTGGAAGGCTGCTATAAGATCTCCCCAGAACCTTCTCTTTTTCAGGCTGAACAGCCCCAACTCGCTCAGCCTGTCCTCATAGGAGAGGTGCTCCAGCCCTCGGATCATCCTGGTGGCCTCCTCTGGACTCGTTTTAAGTGGTCCATGTCTCTCTTGTGTTGGGGGCTCCAGAGCTGGACACAGCACTCCAGGTGGGGCCTTACAAGAGCAAAGTAGAGGGAGTTACAGGTTTCTGGAAAAGCAGCATCATGCTAGGCAACTTTGTTCAGGATATGCTTTTATTGGCCACACAATTCATGAAACACAGAGACCTACACTTCAGCTGTAGGTTAGTTTTCTTATGTTAACTTGAGCTCACTCTCATTCCTCCCTTATTTACAGTAGGCAGTCTCATAATTCAACTTTGTTTCTTACTACCAACTTTCATCCTCTTTTGATTAGATAACGTAAAACAGAGAATTAGGAATCCATGATCAGCCAAATGTATATTACTGTTAAGTTATTCTGTGCATTACAAAGCCAGTCATCATTTATTAATTTGACTGACCACATCCTGAGTATCTTCCACTGCACCACATAATTGCAGATATTCAGCAATGATCAAGAGGTTAAATGTATTCATGAGAGAGTAGCAGTTAACCAATCTCCTGTTGATTATTACATCTTTTACTCTAGTGACACTAGGTCGACTTGAGCACTTACCTAGGTTTCTTAATCTCTACAACAGGACAAAAGAAAATTCTTAATAGATGCCATGATCTTACACTACTATTGCTTTATATAAAAATATAATGGAACTGTATATAGACATGTGTACCACAATAGGGCATATTGTGATAAAAGAAAAAAGCAAGTAGAAAGTTTTCTAGCTTTACAGAGAGGAAAACAGATTTGATGCTAAAAAACATCAGTCCACTGTGACAGCATACAGAAGAGTAGAACAAACATGGTGACTGCATCTCACCAGTGAAGTCAGAACAATTTAAATCGCTGTTATATCAGCCCAAGGGAGGGCTTACAGGAATATTAACAGGTAATGTAAGGTAAAAAAAATATCAAAGTTTACATTCCTACCTGCTTCCACAGGAGGGAAGCATAATTCACAAGAAGACATCTGATTTCACATGAATATACAAGAAAGTCTGATTACAACCCAGAGGGGTACAAGTACCCAGCAGCATGTGTTAAGGCCAAACTGCAGCAGTCAACGCCCTTAAAGTTTTAAGTCTGTAAAACTGCATCTGCTAGAAACAAAGAGATTACACGTGGCAAAGCATCATCCAACACAAAGGTAGGCTCTGCAGTGTGTTCTCAAATTGAAAAATGCCTGCAGAAAAATTCTTGCTATACACCTTTGTTTGAACTAAGAAAAATCAAGAAGGAACTTCCATTCCCACCAGAGTGATCTGGGTAACTACATTTCCCCTCCCAGCTCTAGTGCCTTTAAGTCAGCAGCGTCATTTAACTCAATTTGACTGTTTTGAGAGTTACAGGCATCATCAGAACGATGGGAGTACTTCAGGTTGAAGGATGAGAGTTACTGTTCCCATGCTGTCCGCTTCCATTCTCTGCTACATTACAATCACTTTGCAAGTACCATAGGGATGAGAACGTGCTGACATACAGGAAGGAAAACAAAAACGTTACTTAATCAATTTCAAAACATGCCCTATCTAGTTATCCCTTAATACAAAGACACAGTCCCACAGAAAAAAAAAAATAAAAATAAAAAAGCAGAAAGGAATATACCTCATCAGCTTCCCAGCAAAGTCCACCATTTAGGTCAAACTTCACTAGGAAATTCAAAGTATCAGTATTTGCATTTCTGTTAACTGAAACAGCCATAGCAGAAATCAAGTTTTCTACACTGAGAATTGCTCTCAAGCAGCAGCAGGAAAAAAATGTCTACAATGCTCAAGATGAAATTTCTTAATAATACATCATTTCACTATTAAAATTCAGATCAGTGGAGCAGTACCATATCCTCTACAGCTTTTTTTTTTTTTCTTCCCCCCGCCCCGATCAGAGAGGTTGTAACTACCCTGTAAGAACTCCAAGTAACTGCTACCCACCTAGGCAACATGGGGAACACTCACTTTGAGGTTATCAACACCTCTTACTATGCCTTCAGATCCTGAATGAAGACAGAAGTGTATACAATAATTTTCCAAAACAAATATAACGGTATTCTCACATGCTTACTTTATCTCATTTATTTTAAAAGTCAGAGCTGTGAGAGACATTAGTTTGAAATTTTATCACATACTTTCAAGAGTGGAAATCAGACCACCAACAGCAGAGAGGTACATCAGCACAGACTCCTCAAGCAAAGGCGAACCTCCTTGCAACTTATTATTAACTATTTTCTCATTAAATGTGAAAAACTATAGATGAATCAGTGTTTGAATTAACATGCTAACTAGCTAAACAATGAAATCACAGTTGTCAGTTTTCTTCTGCTTTTTGTGATGGGGACCAGAAGACAGCATTATAGCTAAATTTTCCTAAATCCATCCCTGCGCCAGTAATTTTTCCACTCTTCCTGCTCTCTATGTCCTTTTTACCCCCTTTATCCTTCTCCTATATCCACCCCTATAAATCCTTTAAGGGGCTGCAGAAGCTTTTGATCTGAGGCCAGAGAAGTCCATCACTATATTCCTGCATCTTATTCCTTGCTAATCACCGATTATAACATTTTATCCAGTTATCCTCTAAGCAAAGTCCAATAACAAGCTGAGAAAGCTTATATTCCCAGAAAAGCGTCTGAACTTCAAACACTATAAATGATTACACATCAATTTCTTCTCATTAGATAGGTGATTGCTAAACCACCATTACCCCCTTGTTTCTCATGTGGCTAACTTTACAAGTGTGACAGTTCGCAGCCTCACTTTTGTAACACTTTCCACTTTTTCCACTTCTTTCTCAGAGATACTGGCAACACAATTGTAGATGACATTTTAAGATAACCATCGTTAACACTACACAGAGAACTCAACTATCACAGCAGACAAGCAGAAAAAGGCCTTATTTGGTCACTAATAACATACAGTCAGAAGTCTCAGTTCTAGGGGTGAAGCACTACATTTAACCTAACTTATGGATCTCAAATGTGTGGGTCCTGCACACCAAATTAAAATCCAAAAGAATAAGACATGCTCAGCTGACAACACAGGCTAAGGAAGATAAGTCTAACAGGCCTAGTATCTTCATTATCTAGAAGCAGAAACTGGTCCTAGTGAGCCTTTTCACCATCTGGGGAAATCCTCTTATGGGGGAAGAAGATAGTTAATGTGGGATGCCTGGAAAATAGAAGCAAGGTGTTCACATGCAATAGGGATGTATTGCTAGCTCCTACACAGATTTGATCTCTACTGGTTTTGTACCATTAATAGGATACAGAAGAGCATTATACCTACATTCAGCTCTAAAAACTGTGGAAAGCACTTGGAGTAATGTCTCCTTTCAGTTCTAAAACATGCTTGAATACTTCCTGTCAGCTGTAAGGAGACCTACTTCACCACAAAGTGGCTATGTTTGGAAGATATATTTGATATGTGGGCAAGAATTTTTAACTGAAGTCAGTCTTCTATGAGAGATTATTATTTTACCTACTTTTCACATTATCCTTTAACTAATGATACGCTGCAGCACAAGATGTGTTTTCAGTTCTGAAAAACTGAAAGCTCTTTATGGGAGGAGAGTTAACCCTGGCCATCACCACTTCTGTATTTCATCCATCAAGCATAAGCAAGAAAAGCATCAGAGTTAGTAAAGGCATTAGTTTTAATGAGACAATTTAGGAAAGGAGTCAAACATCTAGAACTCTGCCAAGCAAATGAATCTAGAAATCTGTTTTAAACCCATATTTAATGTGCACTGACTATTTTTAAAATAATGATATAGACAAATAAAGATATATATCTATATTTGTGAAACAGAGTGCCCAGTCATCAACTTCTTGCATCAGTTTGTCAGAAAGTATTACAGTTTCACGGCTCTGGACCAGGTCTACTCCAGCCTTTTGCTGTGTACAAACACTGAGTACAAAGGAGTGCTTATGAAGATGAAGGTTCATTTCCCTCTCTCTACTACTAAATTAGAACTAACTACTGAATTAGAACTGCAATAAGAATTTTTTAGAAGGCAAATACAGATAAAGAAATATTAATGCAAATACCTATTAATGGGTAAGAAGTTACTGAAATAAAATACACAAGGGAGAAAATCTCTGTAATCTTAAAAGCTCGAAGCAATTGAAGCATGGAAAACCTGCTACCATTACTTGTCAATCTCAGGATTTCATAGGAATAAATACTTTCCATTTTAAAAAGATCCTCATTGATTGTTTTCAGTCAAACAAGAATACAGCATTCAGATCTATACAATGGCTTAGCTTTCAAACAACTTCCTCAGTTCAGACTTTACTTCTGAAATCCAGCTAACTATTTTGGGGAGACTTTACAGACAGATGCAAGATTAGCTACTCAGGCAATTTCTATTTTATCTTCTTCGTGTTGCTCACAAGTGCCATCTATTTACATGCTCATTACCTTGCAAAGTATTAAACAGCTGCTCACACACACAACCAAGTATCTTAGGCATTGAAGACCTGAATTCCTGGACAGAAAGAGCTAAAATTTAAAGCAACCCAAGCTTCAGATGCAGGTTTCTCTTGTTCTCTAATAAATATACTTTAAAATAAATACAGCTATGTCTGATACTCATTAGACAAGACTGAATACAGACAATTAATGAATTGAAAAATGCCCTACAATTCTAAAATAAAACATTTAAATAAAGGCCTCTTTTAATTATGTGGTTTGGCCAAGCACAATTGATACTGTCATTTTCACTTATCTAACCAATTACTGTTTCTAAAGCATGTATTTTATTTCTTTGCAATCGTTTATTATCTAAGCTGTAATTTTGCAGCTTCTCAGGCAACAAATGGCTGTCTTGCATCTGGGAAATAAAACACACAAAAGGGTGTTGGTGTGCTGTTTGAATACAGGCAATTACTGGTAGTTACACTCTAATTAGCATAATTAGTTTTGAAACAGTTCTCATAATAACTGTCAACATTATGTCAATTTAGCTGAAGTTAATGGCATATTTAACAGACACTCAGTTTCAGTATACTATTACACTATTTAGAAGAAAAGAGGAGGCAAAGCCCTTTCTGAAGATGCAAAGCTGATTTTCACAGACACTGAACATTTCTTATTTTGTTTCCTTTCAGCAACCCATCTTATAAAACAGCACTTTATATAATTCTCATACTCCAGCTTCCATAAGAACATTATTACAAATTAACACTGATAAAGTGGCAATGAAAAGCAAGTATACCCAAGTACAGATGCTTGCAAATTCAGGCTTCTGTTGCTTTGCGGAAGGCAACAGTATTTTGGTAGTTGGTGGTAGGGGGAGGAAGTTGGGGGGGGGGAGTGGAATAATTAAGTAAATATTGAAAAAACTAAGGCGGTAAATAGTATGCTAAAAATTAGCAACTATTTCTAGTCATACCTAGACAAAACATCACAGAATCACAGAATGCATTGGTTTGGAAGGGACCTTCATAGGTCATCTAGTCCAACCCCCCTCCAGTAAGCAGGGACATCTTTACCAGAGCAGGTTGCTCACGGCCCCATCAAGCCTGACCCTGAATATCTCCAGAGGTGGGACCTCCACTGCCTCTCTGGGCAACCTGTTCCAATGATCTACCACCCTCATACTGAATAACTTTTTCCTAATATCCAACCTAACTCTGCCCTTTCCTAGTTTAAAACCATGACCCCTCATCCTATTGCTACACGCCCTTGTGAACAGTTCTTCCCCAGCTTTCTTACTGGCACCTTTCAGGTACTGGGAGGCCGCTATAAGATCTCCCCGGAGCCTTCTCTTCTCCAGGCTGAACAGCCCCAACTCTCTCAGCCTGTCCTCATAGGAGAGGTGCTCCAGCCCTCGCATCATCCTCATGGCCTCCTCTGGACATGCTCCAACAAGTACAGGTCCTTCTTGTGTTGAGGACTCCAAAACTGCAGAGGTCTCACCAGAGCAGAGTAAAGGGGCAGAATCACGTCTCTCAATCTGCTGGCCAACATCCCATCACTGCTTACTAAGAAAGGGCATAAGCCATTCATCAAGGCCAGTTTTACCCTTTTTACAGTTTTAGTAAGTTACTAGATATTATTTACAAATACTCAAAGATGTTCCATTATTAAACCAAGTAAAAATTTAGTCATTTCACTGATATCTCTCAAGTTTCCAAGAAGAAACAACATGTCTTTCAGAGCTTGCTTTCCTTCACACCATGAATATTCATCTTCTACAACAGAAGGAACAGCCAACCAGTACACCCAGTACTTGCCATAAAGCTGAAGTTGCACAACCAGTCTTGACTGAATTTAAAAGCCAAGTCTATTTACTATGTGCACGTTTCATTTGAGGATCTTGTTTCTAGTGTATTTTTATTATCTGGGTATTTCAAAGAGCAAGTTACCATTCAGCAGTCATGAAACACACTGTCTTAAAAAGCTCTCTGGACAGTGAGAAGTCTCTATCCTGGGGTTTTTTTGGTTGGTTGGCTGTTTTTTTAATTTATATAAAACAGATAAACAAAATGAAAGACTTCACGCTCCTTGAAGTAGGGGATTACTTTTTTATTAAAAAACCCACCAACCAACCAAACAAAAAACCCACCTTAACAGGAGTTTGATATTAATCCATGGTGAAGACCAACCAAATCTACTGAAGTTTTACCCATTTAATTTGGACAAATTATTTTCCTTTCATCTACACACTTATCTACTGTTCTTATGCATGCAGCTATCCAGAAGTTAGAAACAGGAACTTCATTTAATCCATGACATTCTGAGACAAAATATCTTTATATCTTTCTGCCTATAAAATGCTAAGTAATTGCTCAGATATTTTCAGACTCATTATCTTAATTTTAAGCACATCAGTTTATTACAATGACATATTAACAAAACCAGCTTTATTTCAGTTTATTTTGAGCTATTTTCCCAAAATTCTGCTAGCAGTAATAAAAATGGATAAGTCAAAACAGTAATCAGTAATGGTATTTGTAAATAGTCATGGAGTGGCAGGGGGACTGGGAGAGAGGAGAATTACTGCCAAACTCACACATTTTTAACCCACTTATATAGTTCTGTACAGAAACACTATTTTTGATTTATAGTCCAGCTGCCTATATTACAGGAGTGAATTATTGAACTCAATCTAAAGCAACACCTACAGCCCATTTTTAATCAATACTCCATAACTCACTTAAAAATCTGTAATTTCACAGAGAAAGGATTTACATCTGTGACACAGCAAGTAATCTCAGGAAGTTTTTACAAACTACTGACAGAAAAAGGGAAAAGTAAGTCTTTTGTACCCTGTTTGCAATTCCACTAAGCACTAGTATGTATCTTTGAGCTGCTCTCTTGTCATTCTTGTCTATACTGGCACATAATCACTGCTCACAGTCAGGTCCACATCCGCTGGGCATCAACCCCAGCAAAAATGATCAGTCCTAGTAGAGGAACTGATAACAGGCTGCTAATTTTTCAGATGAGCAAGGTATTACATTTAAAATAATTTCAACTCAGACTCTGAACAGCTACATGGAAATTCTTCATACAGATCTCTTCTACATAAGGTCAAACTCTTTCTGCAATATAATTAAAAGCTCCCATTAGTAGAATGTAATGATAGGCCTCCCAACCTCAACCCCGTCAAAGCACAGACCTAAGACCAACAAAAAAT
>NW_010307902.1:0-1389 GCF_000700745.2 Antrostomus carolinensis | reverse complement strand
AGAGCCGGAGCACCCGGGGCACCGAGGAGCTGCAGAGCTTTGGGCCAGTGCTGTTCCAGCATCCATGCCAGCTGCATCCTGTGAGTCCCCAGGGACTGGGAAGGGCGAGAGGGACAAGCTGGGTCCCCAGGGGTGCCAGTCAGACCCCTGACTGTCCCCACTCTCTTTGCCTTTGCTGTGACACCACCATTAAACATGCAGCTCCCAGTGCAGCAGCCTCAGGGTGCACTGCTGGCTCTGGGTGCCCCATCCTGGGGTCCCCAGTGAGGTACCAGGCACCAGCCCTGGGGGAGAAGCTACAACCAGGTTGCTTTGCCTCCAGGATTTTTGGCTGCCCTGGCTCCAGCCCTTCTGCTGCAGCCAAAAATCCAGTGATGGGGACATGCTACAGGGAACAGGCAGCTGCCTGCGTGTGTCCCCATCCTGCCTGCACATGGGCTGAGCCCGGGGGGGGACCAAGGGCCAGGAGGGGCTGCAGAACCTCCTGGTGTGGGTTCTCCAGCTGCAAAGAGCCTTTTGCCAAGGCAGGATGGTGACGGATATGCTGCAAGGAGGGGAGTGGAGCACAGAGCGAGCCTGTGTCCCTGTTCCTGTCCCTGTTCCTGTCCCCATCCTGTCCTGGGGCAGGAGGTTCACACTCATAGTAAATGGGATGGGTCAGATGTGATCCTGCTGCAGGAGTGGGAGAGCTAACGGGGCTGGGAAGGGAATGGGTAATTAATTATTGGTGAAAGCATCCGGGGAAGGGGGAGCCAGGCTGGCAGCTGCCCTTGATCTGTGGGAATCGGAGCAAGTGGGGAGCACCCCGACACCAACCCCCAGCACAAAGCCATGGGACGCAGGACATTTCCCTGGTGCAAACCCCTTCTGTGATCACAGCGTCCCAACGCAGAGCCACAGCCCAGCCCAGCTGGTGCCACTTGAGCCGAGGACACTGGGGACCCTTGTTTGCCAGGGACGGGATGGGAATTTGCTGCACGCTGTCACCTTGCAGTTACCGGGGGGGTCCTGGCAGTAAAGCCAAAGCTCAGCAATTGGAAAGGACCCAACGCTCTGAGCTGGTTTTGTTGCAATTAAACGCTGGGACTGACCTGACCTGTCAAATCAAACCATCCAGGGGCTGCAACGGGAAATAGCTGCTGCGTTTTGGCTGCTTTTGTGAGCACAGGAGGCTGAGGATGAGTGCAGGGGTGTAGGGGGACGGAGCCAGGCTGGGGTTCAGGTTTTTGGCCATGGGGAAGGTCATTTTCTCTCCCTTATCTCGGCACAGGGCTGGTTGAGGTTCTGTTAGGGGGTGCAGCACCAAATGCCTCCATGACACGTCACATGAAAACCATTTACAGCAAAGACAAATGGACTGGAAATGGCCGAGGAAGCCAGGGGAGCACC
>NW_010307901.1:0-2456 GCF_000700745.2 Antrostomus carolinensis | reverse complement strand
CGCTACCTGAAGGATGAGCCCACCGTCATCTCCAAACCTTCAGCTGTGCCCACCGTCATCGCCAACCCCGCAGCTGTGCCCACCCATGGTCTGGAGGAGCAGACAGACACTGCTGGCAGCTGGAACAGCCCAACCATTTCTACAGAGAAGTCCTGGTCCCGTCCCTACAACCCCTATGCCAGCATGAGGATGCCCAACGGGGAATTGCCTGACTCCTTCTACACCATCACCCTGGACAAGCCACCCAAGGGCCAGGAGCGGGAGGCTGGTGGGGGATGTGGCTGCTGGAAGCGCTGCCCCTGCTACAGAAAGTGCTGCTGTGTTGTCTCCTAAGGGTCCTCACTTCACCCATGGGATGTGCTGACCATGGGATGGGGCCTGGTGGCCCCGTGGGGATGTTGTTTCCTGGCCTGGGCACCCTGGGGAGCTGCCCTGGTGCCCAGCAGAGCTGGCAGCTGGGAGGTGGCACTGGCTGGACTCTGAGGTTCTTTTCACCCGTGAGCTCTGCAGCCAAATACACTGATGATGGGCACCTGCCAGGTCTTGAGAGCCCAGTGTGGGTTGTAGGGGAGAAGGACAGGTCCCGCCTGCCCTGCTGAGACCCAAGAGCCTTGAGGATGATGTGTGCCAACACAGATGCCACTGAGAAGTGCCTACACTGGGGATGGAGCAGCACTTTGAACCTGCGATCCTGTACAGTGACCCTGCCAGTCTGCCCTTGCTGGGAAACCTCTGGCACTGGGGAAGGTGCCGGCATTGCCCGTCTGCCCGAGGGGAGGTTTGGGTGGTGGCAGCCCCATGTGCCTGGCAGAGGAGGGCATCGTCGTTGCTGCCTTGGAGTGGTAGAGAGGAGCCAGGGACATGCCCCCAGCTGGGATGGGGACCCACCTCTCCAGAACTGAGTAGTCCCCACACCCACAGCAACATGGCTGGGTACTGCTCCTCCTCACCCCACTGCCCATGGGACAGAAGGACAGGAGATGGGGAGGACAGACAGACAAAGTGTGGCAGAGGGCTGGGCAGTCCTCTGGAGCAGCACCTGATGGCACAGCATGAGTGTGGGTGTGAATGTCCCAGTGCCAGGAACCCCCTGGTCCCATCTGCATCCCGGCTCGGGGCTCCACACCACGCTGGGACTGGGTCCAGTGTGGACGGCTTGGCCCAGCTCCATCAGTGGGGCAGCACTGGGACACCCCAGTTGGGATGCAGATCCCCATCCTTCGCCTTCTGCGACCCCCTGGGCATGGAGGAGGGTGAACGAGGAGCTTGGCAGAGCCCGCCAGCCTCTTGGCAGCGTGCTGGGGTGGCTCCAGGCTGGGTTTTCGGTTGGGGCTGATGCCACCAGCCTGGAACAAGCCCGGCGTTGTGTTGACATCCCGCGGGCGGTGGCTGCTGCAGGAGCTGCCTGGTGTGCAGGGACAGGGGCTTGGAAAGAGCTCGTCAGTTAGCAGATGACTTCAGGGTGCTGCAAATAAAATTACAGCCATCTCCTCCCCTGCCAAGGTGACGCCTCTTCCCTCCGCCCTGGGTTTTCCGGGATTCCTGCCTTGGTTTTTTGCTTATCCTGGCTGGTTGTGTCAGGGCAGTGCAGGGGGCACACAGTCCTCTCCTCTCCCTCAAATCCAGGCTTAACTCTTGCACTGCTGACTTGATGCTGAGCTCTTCTGCCTCTCACCCTGCTGCCAGCCTGGGCCCAACGTTCCCTTCACCCAGGTGTTCGCAGTACAGCCAGCTCCTGCCTGCCTGGGGACGCTGGCTGGTGCTCAGCCTGGCCATGCCAAACTGGATGGCTGGCCTGGCTTTTGGAAAGAGAGAGACTGGCTTTGGGGCGGGTGGTGGGGAAGGGCTGGGCTTTGTGGCATTACCCCAGGTGGCTGTGACCTCCCCTGGGAGCCCACCAGCCCTGGGAACCCACCACTGCTTGGAGCTCACCACTGCTTATATCCCAACCACCACTGAGATCCCACCACCACTGGGAGCCGACCAGTTCTGAGAGCCCACCACTGCTTAGAGCTCACCACTGCTTGGAGCCCACCAGCACTGGATTCCCATCAGCACTGGGAGCCCACCATTGCCTGGAAACCCACCTCCACCAGGATCCCACCTCTACTGTGAGCCCACCATCGTTGTGATCCCACCACCACTGCCTGGAAGCCCACCACTGCGTGGAAGCCTCCCACTCTTGAAATCCACCAAGGTGACCTTCTGGACTGGGGTGGCAGTGCCTTAGCAGATGTTCAGGCCAGAGCCATTTGCCCCCCTGCCCTGTGATCCCTCTGCCTGGCCCATGTCCCGTGTCGGTGGGTGGCCAGGGGGGATGTGCAGCTGGTAGGAGGAGGTTGGCAGGGACACAGCCCCACACTGCCCGTCCTGCACAAGGAGAACATTTGTTCACCCAGCCTGGACTGTGGGCAGTGCTGGCCTGGGGACAAGCAGATCCTCCCCTTGTTTGCCAT
>NW_010307900.1:0-1335 GCF_000700745.2 Antrostomus carolinensis | reverse complement strand
GCCTCTAGCCAGGGTCAACCCACCACAGGATCATTAAAACTCTTTGGGATTATATTGTAGTGACAGGTCTTTGTTTTGATGCTTCCAGTTCCTTTCTGATCTCTTAAGTGGAAAGAAGGAGGGGGTCTCAGTCTGGGAAAGGACTCTGGGTGCTCCCATGGCACGAATAACTAATTATTGTCAAGGATCAGCTGTGGGGAAGGCACATAGCAGAAACTTTTCACTTGTAATATGAAAATAAGATTAAAGTGATCAGCCTAGAAGCATTAAGCCAGCAATCTCACTATGGTAGACTGAAACAGGAGTTACTATGAAATATTTAATACTTCTGAACTGAACTGGTGGGAGTTACTGCTCCCAAGTTTGTGGTGTTTTGTTGGTTTTGTTTTGGTTTTTAAAGAAAAACAGACACCACCAGGCAGTTCCCAGACCTACCTACAAAGCATTAAAACTACACTGATAATTTTTGTGTTTTCTTTTCTGGTTTGTATATGTTTAAGTTCTCAAGCTTCACTCCTCTTTTGTTTGCATGTTATTTAGTGAATTTAGCTGTTTTTCAGATTTAATGATTTTCATTGGTTGTAGACCATTTGTGACTGGTTTGAGTAGTCACAGTTTGTGTCTTGCTGGTTACTTGTTTTGATTCTCTGCCTTCTTGTGTGAGTGCTGAAATGCAATACCTGTGCTGTTTTCAGCTGGACCTGGCAAGGACTAGCACCAGCCTTTGGTGTCTCTGCTGGTTGTGTGGAACTTCCTTCAGGATTTCTTGAGATTGCAGAAGTGTGAGAGATTGTCCATCCCATGTCCATGGACTTCACAGAGATTATGATTAAATCCACTGTAAGAAGCTTAATGTGAAATTCTGTGAGGGGCTGGAATTGTTGCTGCAAAGCAAATGAAAATTTAGCATAAAATACGAGAAGTGGCTGTTACAAATGATCCTGACCGGGGCTGTGGATTCCCCTGGACCTGCCTCTGTGGCCTCTGCTCTCCTGGGTGGTTTGGCTCTTACATAACAAACCAGCAATCAACAATTTGCTGACATTAGGGCTAAGCTGCGTCGTGTGCGGGGTGTTAGTGCTGTTCTCTGGGATTTGGATAAAATGTGCTCTCTGAGGGATGGGGCAGGGGGAGGAAATGGCTTTTAATGGCATTAGTGTGAAGGCAAACTTACAGCATGCTCTTGATGAATAAATGACTGCAAAATCAGGTGCTGGGAAGAGTGCAGACAACTGAGAATGCTTTTTGTGATCCAATCCAGAGTATTTTCACTACTTGAATGATTGTTTAACTGTGTACAGCTCTCTAGAGGGGTTTTTGGGGTTGGTTGGGGGT
>NW_010307899.1:12238-18379 GCF_000700745.2 Antrostomus carolinensis | reverse complement strand
AGGGAGCTGGGGGTCCGGCCCGGCCCTGGACCGTGCCCTCTGCCACATGAGTTGATTCACGGTGGTTCCGGAGTGTGCCCGTCTGCACTGGGTGGTTTCTTGTCAGGCGGCCGTGTTCCTGACCAGGAAATCGTCTGGATACTCTGGCTGCCTGATGTGTATTGTGCGGCACCTGCTTCCAAAACGGAAAACCACTGCTGGGTTAAAAGTGCCCTTGAAGTTGACTCCAAACACTGCACCAACTTCCTCTACTTACACATGTAATGCAACTGAGGGAAGGTTTGACAGTATGCTTGGACTGTAATCCAAGTCCAGGAAAGCTAATGCGTGTATAGGATTTAGCAGCTTTCCATAGGAAGAGAAAGCTTTTGTGCACACATCAGCACTGTGACAAAAAGGTGAGGAGTGACAAAGAGACTCTTGATAAACACCAGTAAAAAAGCAGTTATAAGGTGCTTAGCTGTGCTCAGCTGTATCACACAATAACCCAGGCAACCAGTGGTTTGGTTTGAGCACGGGAGTCTCTAGCCATGGAGCTAGAATGGCTGGCAGATACTTAGTAGCTTCCTTTGGCCCTAGATTTTTCCCTAGATCTAGATGGCCGAGCTCTGCCTAAAAGCCTGGTACAAATCATGTGTTTCTCATGTCTTTTCTGAAAGAAAGCTTGTTCCCATTTTACAGTTAGGGAAGTTAGTAAGTGACCAACCCAACCCCACACAGTACAGCTACAACTTACCATTTTCTGTCCGGTTCACAAGAGCATGCTGTCTTCTCCCCAAGTATGGCAAATGAACTAACAGAACCAAGACCAGTGTATGCTTTACCTGTCTGCAGTGTAAGACTACAATGTTTTACCTGGGCCAATTACTTTCTTGTCATCATTTACTCTTAGAGAAATGAGCAAGGAGTCAGAAGTTCATTGCAGAAGCTGAATGTGGAAATGTATGAGTCATCCTTCAATCTAATTTCCAGTTCAAGCAGTGCAGCGTGAGTTTATGCATGAGAATCATGCAATGCTGAACCTACACTCAAGCATTCTCAAAAAAAGCCACAAAGGTAGCTCTATCTAGCCTGTCTTTCACTGCACCCTGAGTGCTATTGACTGCCAATGTGCAGCGTGCTTGAAGATCTCCCACGGCAAAGTATTAAATGCCAAAATGAAACAACCTAGAAAATGCTGACCAGAGGAAGCAGCAGAACAAAACTGACTGGCTGCATAGCTCAGAGCAGCAGTGAAAAAAAAAGAAAGGCTGCAAAAGTCCCCCTC
Organism: Antrostomus carolinensis; assembly: GCF_000700745.2. Classification (NCBI taxonomy): domain Eukaryota; kingdom Metazoa; phylum Chordata; class Aves; order Caprimulgiformes; family Caprimulgidae; genus Antrostomus; species Antrostomus carolinensis. The sequence goes on along the minus strand of NW_010307899.1, from coordinate 17,112 downwards.
AGGAATCTCTGAATGTGCCACTTTACCAGACAAAAGACTGAAATATAACTCATCTATTGCCACATGCCACATCAGCTGTGACTTCATTGCCATTTCTGTGTCTTGCAGGCAAGCCCTGCCTCTATTCACAGGAACAGTGGCATCAAATGGGTCAATGGTAGTGGTCCCAGTAATGTCAAGGACTGGAATTTACCCTAAATTACAAAAAGATGTGACACCTGGGGTGGGGGGGAAAGATAAAGAGAGATTTTGAATAGTCATATTCCTGGCTCAGTGTTTGAGTGCAAAGTGCAATATAGGGATGTCCTTCCACCAGGATAGGTGTCTATCAAAGGAGAACTGTTTGTTATAAAGACAAATTCCACTGTCCCAGTTTAAGCACTGTTTAGATGCAGCAGTATGTGGGCGTCTTTGCTCCTTTCAGCATTCTCACTCAGTCTGAGACAGAGCCTCATTATCATTTATGCAGCATGAGCCATAATTTGGATTGATGTGACTATTGTTTAATGCAAAGCATTCATTTCCCCTTGTACAATAAAAGCATTTGACTTCATTTTGTTCATCAATGTATCGTACAATTAATTCAGCTCTGCTTATTATATCCTGGGCTTGCATGTCATGGTCTCAAGGGACTTAGAAATGTCTTAATGATCTCGTGGATATGAAAACAGTAAGAGCTATGACAGACATTATGCATTTGCACGTCTCTCACACCTATCTGATCCAGGGGGTTGGTTGGTTTTTATCTCTGCTTTGCTTGTACCTTGTAAATTGCCTCTCTGTGTAACCTGCTGCCTCTGTTCCCTTCCCTAGGCTTGATAACTCAAAGCAACATAAACACGGTGAGAAAGATAAGCAGCAAGTTAAAGAAGATCTGCAGGGAGAAGCAGGCAACCCAGGAGACTAGAAACAGGATACAGAGATTTTCCTGACTAGAAGACTGGTCCAGGTGAGTTCAGCTCACTGCGACTAATATTCAGCAATTAGCTGCTTTATGTCAAATATATTGGTGGCAGGTCTCGTGCAGACTGAGTAAAAACCTAATACACAGCTGGCTCCCTTCCTGAAAGCACAAAAGTGTGGCTAATGAGGCAGAAATACTTTCCTTTGCATTTTCAGGACACCGTACCCTTGGTGGGTGGGTGGAGGTGATAGCAGTTCCGTGGGGAAGTAGAGGGGCTAATACAATTGCTCCTGCTGTCCTTGTCTGGCCCGTGGGGATGGAGACAAGCTCACCCCTCAAAGTTCTGCCCTTCCCATCCCTCACTTGGGGTCTAGTCTGAAGGTAACAAAAGACTGCAGCTGAGACTGATATCTTTGAGTTTTGCCTCTGGCTGTGGAGCTGAGAGCAACGAAGGCATCAGGTCGGCACAGATGCACATATTATCAATAGAGCCTTTCTGGATAAGCGGTGAGGAAGGACATGTAGAGTTTGTCCTGGTTCTACAAACTCCCTTTTAAATCCCAATGGGAAATCAGCAAGCAGAAACATTATCTGGACTGGAGGGGAAACTGAGAGCATTTCGTCATGCTGAAGGGGAGCCTCCTCCTGCAACTTCACTGTGACACAGTCTATGGCAAGATGATTTGGGGAGTGGAGAGGGTTACATTAATGTGGTATCTTGACAAGCATGCTTGGAAGTCCTTTCCAATCTCAGCAAGGAAAAGGTGCTCCTCTTGTTTTCTAAAATCTAACTAGAGCTTTGAGATATAATTGAGGGACTCTTGAAGATTCACTGGCACTGTAGAAAATGAAGTGACATACCAGAAATGGGTTTATGGGCTACATATGATCACTCAGAACATTTCAAGAAAACAACAGCCCTCATTTTTTCTGATAAAAAAATGTGAAAGCAATGCTTTTTCTAGGCTTTATATAGCAAAAAGTGACTGGCACAGACTCGAACAATTTAGTATAGCATGGGCTTGAAATTGAAGCACATTCACACACTGTGGATTGACAACAGGGTAATTACTGGGAGGGAGGGGAAAGGTTTTCAATGAAAGATTCGCAAGCTAAAACAACTGCAGACTATTACAGACCTGAGACAGAATGATTCCCAAGTGTTTTAATTTGTGCTTCCACTCCTTGTCTCCCTTGCAGTCATAATTTTGGCAACTGCCAGCTACATCCCTGAGATTCAACTGCAATTGCAGAGCAGGCAGCTGCTGAGATGATTATGTCAAATCAGCACGCTGTCCTCTCTTTTCCATGTCTAATGATTCTCACCCTTGGAGATGTGGTTTAAAATGATGCATACCCCCTTGGACTCATTGTGAGGCTGCTAACAGCAGTAGCTGTAGAGCAGGAGTTTGGGTGGGACTCTGTCATTCACCTTTCTTGCATGCATGCTCTGCAATTAACTTTAAAAATGATTCCACACAGCCCTGCTATGGATGGTTTGGGCCTGATCCAAAGTCCTTTCAAGACAATAGAAAATCTTGCAAGAGCTCTGGCTTAAGCTCTCTGGGGACAGTAGAGAAGCTGAGCTTGTGTGAATTCTTAATTTGAGTTTCTCAAACAATCAGTTGAGAAAAACATATACATCAAAACTTGCTTGGCATTTGTCTTCCTCTGTCTTGTTCAGACCTCTGAAGGCAGAACTGTCACTGACTGCACTGCAACTGGGAGATACTGAGAAGGAAGGGGAAAGTTGCTAAATGTAATCCAGTGATACTATCACACTACAGCTGATGTCATGCTCTTGAGACAGCACAGAGCAGCACTAAAAAGCTTTGCTCCACTCAGAAGTGAGTTGGATTTGTTGTCCAGATGTTGCCCTGGGGTTTTATATCACAGGATAGTATTGCATTACACACCTTGGCATGTTATTTACTCAACAGCTTTCCTTTGCACTGCAATTGCGTAGTCAGTAGTTGATCTGGCTGACATAAATCAGGTTGTCTGATTCTTTTCACACTGCTGTGGCTCTGCAGCACATGCCACTGCTCATCCTTCCTGCTTCACCTCTATAACATCACAGTTTGATTCAGAAAGAATGAGTCTCGGTCATGGGTTCTCTTTCTGAAACTCCAATGAGAGCAATCAGTTCAATAATCTTGTGACTTGGTTTATAATAATTAACTCAGTTTTCACTGAGTTTCACATCCCACCAATTAAGAATCATATTTTCTTTATATTCAAAATTAATAGCAGAATAAAAGCTGAAAAAGCAAGAGCTGAAGAAGCAAGGCTCCTTTTGGAGTCTAAAAGCTCTGGACGAAAATTCAGACTTGCTGTTTAAGCCTGCTTGTATTTCATACAATTTGCAATATAGTCTTGCCCAAAACACCACCAGGATCCTGCAAGGATTCTGTATGAGGCAATGAATACCTGCATCATCAAGTATAAAGACCCCTGCAAAATTTCCTGCTTTTTTTTCAATTACACTGTTCCAAACAGATCTGGGCTCTTACGCTGGAAAGCAGTGTGATATCAAAACCTGGCTTTGATAATGGCCGTGCATGTGGTTCTTATCGGTGTCACACAGACCAGGGTTTGAGAGCTCTGCAATTGACTGTGATCAATTAAGGCCTTTTTCCCTTTATGCTTCCACTCACAATAGCACTGGCAGCACCACCCACTATTCTGCATCTGGGCTGAGGGAGAGGCTGCATTTCTCTCTCTCTCTGGGTTAACAAATTGCATCCTCGCTGCTGTGGCACAGTGCTGGAGCCAAACCACCTTTCTTTACTCCTGCCTTTTGGGCTAAGACTGTGATGCGGTAAGCAGCAATCTAAATAGCTACATCCAAATGAGTGGTAGGTTTTGCCTAAATGCCCCTTCAGGAATTTCTCCTTTAGTGTACCTCCTAGCAGTGCAGGTGGATGTGGGTCAGAACTAATCTTGTATTCACAGCGTATCTCTGTAGTCGTGACTGGGCACTCATCATATTAGAGGCATAAACTATTATGCTAGCAGCATTTGTGTGAACACAGAATGCAGGGTGACACTACAACAGAAACAGGAGTGCAAAATGGAGATCTGCCTACCTAAATGGAACACAGAGGGGTTTAGGGAAGCAGCATGAAGAGGATTCTGACCACAGCATCGGGATTAATATTTCTATTCCTACAAGAAGTGCTGTACATCTCCAGGTTCTTGAATATAAAGCGCTTCAGAGCTGTCTCCCACCAGAAGCCAGGGTACTACGGTGTTAGCACATCTTTATCAACTAACACTGCTCCTGTTTAACACACGTAGCCTATATTGCCACAATATATCACTGAAATCAGTAACTAAGTAGTAATATAAAGTTTTAAACATCTGGATGGCCACACCAGGCAGAAGCTGATTGTTAGCTCCAATTTCAATGAGGATACAGAGAAGCTGGCATCCCCAATTTGGGTAAAGAAATTTTTCTGCCAAGTGGCACAATCGCTCTGTGTGATTGATTACCTGAAGTCATCAGAGCTACCTGCTGGCCAGCTCCCTTATAGGCCTTTCTGGCTCCTGCCACATCCTTAGGTGCAGTCAAAGAAGCAGAAGAGTTGCACAAAGGATATCTATCATATCTTTATTTACATATAATGGAAACACACATGCAACATGTCACAGGATTTACTACAACGGAACAGCCTGTCCCTATCTCCTGTTACCAAAAACTTTATTTTTGGCTCACTAGGAAAACTATCACTTCCCCAGAAAGCTCCTAAAAATAATCATTAAAAAGAACAGACTTGGCAGGATAACTAAATGAGTGAGAGCTGCAGGCTGGGATGTCTTGCCACATCCTTGCAGAAACCAGGTAGTTCTCTGGAAGCAAGAAAGGAAGGAAGGAGTGAGACTGGATGGTCCCAGAGAAGACAGGTAAGAAGTTGTAGTGTGTAACAGCTAGGGAATATCTGTCTGCAGCAGTGAACAAAGGAGAAAG
>NW_010307899.1:2967-12200 GCF_000700745.2 Antrostomus carolinensis | reverse complement strand
TCCTGCTGATCCATTTCCCATCTTTAATTCTGCCTGGAGGCTGTAAGTTTCCCATCCTCTAGGAACCTCTGATCTTTAAGGAAGATCTACCCTTCTTCTCAAGCAATAGTTAAGGGATAAAGTTTAAGCTCATATCCCCTTTGACTTGAAGGATCTTTCATATTTTGCCTCTGTTGAGAGGAGGAGATGAAACTGCAGAGCTTTTTCCTGCCAGGACCATCAGAACGGTAGTCATGATCATCTCTTACTAACTGGGAGAGGGGACCCAGCTCAGTGGCAGCAATGTGCTCGGGGAAGGGAGGAGGAATGCAGTCCTGGTGTGGAAAAGGCTGAGGCCACTCTATTTATAATTAACATGAGCTTCAGTCTTGTTGGAACCTGGCACATTCAGAGCCTGCAGCTTCAGTCATTTGCTTGACTCTTTCCTCTAATTCCCACTGCTAGGTATAAACAGATTGACCCCAGCTCCTGACCATCCAGGCAGGAGTTCCACCCTCCTAAACATTAATGAACGATCCCTGCTCTCCGTTGGCTGATTCGGGCTCCACGCAGCGCCCTTTCCTCCGGGTCACTCTTCGGTTCCGGTGGAATTTGGCATAACAGCGTAGCCCTACGGAAAAGACACGGATAAGTGAGCGGGAGGGACCGGGGCTCACTACAGCAGTAACATCAAACAACTAGCTCTCGGCCTCAGTTCATGACAAAGCCCGCTGCAGTTGGGACAGTCCCAGGACTGGGAAGCCTGGGCTGTGTCAAATGAGGTAACAGAGAAATGCCTCACATGGGCAGGGCATTTTGCTTTCTGGGAGCTGCTATTCTGTTTGGCTCACTGTTCTGGTTTGGGATTCATTGGCTCGGGCAGAAGGTTTCACTGGCTTCTTGAAATACCAATGAATTATCCTGATTGTTTCCAATGATTTTATGGAAGCCCTGCTTGGTTTCACCCTATTACTTCCCATTACTGTCTAAGTGATCTCTCCATTGGGAAATTACTATAGACTTAATGTGCAGCAGCAATGGTTAGGGAGCTCCCCTTGCTATTTATTTCCCTGAAGCTTTAGGAAAGGAGGGAGGAGACTTTGAACCTTATTACTGGAGGTCTGATCCAAAGCACACTGCTGATCTCCTTCAGTTTCTCTGTTTTGGATGCTGGAAGTGCAGAGGCTGAAGGAAGCTATCTCATACAAAATTACTATAGACTTAATGTGCAGCAGCAATGGTTAGGGAGCTCCCCTTGCTATTTATTTCCCTGAAGCTTTAGGAAAGGAGGGAGGAGACTTTGAACCTTATTACTGGAGGTCTGATCCAAAGCACACTGCTGATCTCCTTCAGTTTCTCTGTTTTGGATGCTGGAAGTGCAGAGGCTGAAGGAAGCTATCTCATACAGCATTGATGAATATGGGGGGGGGGCGGGGGGAAAGGCATTTTATCTGTAAAACACTTCAGTACACATTCTCCCATGGCAGTGGCTGGCAATGGGAGCCTCTGGTCAGGGTAACTCATTGGTTTCTGGCACTGATACATTTATCTTTTAGTATTTATTGCCCGACTTTGTTACACCAGAATGCGTAGCTAGTTGGGCTGGAGAGGGTACAGCCTACGTGTAAATAATTCTCACAAAAGCCCTGATTTTCATTAGCCCAGGATCTGATCACTGGGGCTGGCAGGAACTGATTTGATCATCCTCAAAACTGCAACTCTTTACTTCCAGAGCAGGCAGCAGATAGCAACAGTGCCAGCACCTCTGGAGAGGAGGAGGCTGAGGACTTAGAGCTTTTATAATGAGACAGCTCATAAACTGTCCTTGAGTACTTGCACACAGGAGACTTGACGATGTCACAGGTCACCGAGCAGCCTTTTGGAGTGCACATCCCTTGGGCTATGTTGAGATGGCTACCCAGAAGTTGGGTTTCTGCCCCTCATTACCAATGCCCCCAGGGCATCTGGCCTCCCAGAAGAACAGCACACAAGATCAGAGCTCTGCTCTTATCTAAGCATCTTGTCTACCTTATCTGGACCTTACATCTCTGGGGACCTTTTTAAAGCTACAGAGGATGCACATTTGGTATCAACTTTTAACTAGCTTAAGTATAAAGCAGGGCCGGGGGGCAGCCCTCGTTAGGCTTCCAGAAACAGTTTCCTAAGCTAATCTATCAGAACATTGTCTCTGATGAGAATCTTCAAGGGTTACATGACACACCCAAGGTGAAGACTATAATTTAACATTGCAACTCCAGGAGAGCATTCTGTTTAACTGGGTGAACAGTAAGTGAATGACCTGGTCAATGTCATTAGTTACCTAATACAGGTCACAAAATTTGGCAACAAGAGTTTTGTTCTGGCACACAAGACCCGGTGCCTGGAGCTAATCCTGAACATATTCAGGCTAGAAGACTGCCTTTCAACATCTTCCTACCACAACTGTCTCTTAAGGGCTGCTGTGGATTCTTCAGAAATAGAAAGAAACAAACAAAAGTTTCTGTCCTTCCCATACTTACTTACTTGCTACAAATTCAGTTGAAATTGACTCAGGAAAGCCATATTAGACATAAGGTAATGCAAAACAAGCATAGTTAAGTAGTCTGTTTTTATAACTTGTGATACTTGAAAGCACCACTGAAGTGTTAACATATTGTGGCTTCTTCTGTTAGGTTTGTAGATATAGTGATTTTTGTTTTCAAGAGGGAAAACAAGATATCCTAAATGACTCAACGGTCACATTGTGAGTCAGTGGCAGGGAAAGGCTAAGAGCAGCAGAGCTTGGCTCCTATTTTCACATATAAACCACTATTCTAAGTCAACATAGCCAACTACGCAGCTGGAAGGAGGAGAGCAAAGAGCTGAACTCACCCTCAGTGCACATACAGTCATCATAACATTTGTTGTTAAGGCCTCGGTTGTGTGGTTTGCAGAGGTGTTCGCGCAAGTCGCAGCAAGAGCCTGTAACACAGGAACAAGGGTCAGCACAGCTCATTTACCCCCTTCCCTTGCAGGGCTACTGACACCCGTGACAGCTCCATGGTACAGATGTCATCTGTTCCCACAACACACCTCAAGAGCCTCTGCCCTTCCCTCTGCATACCTCTTCCTACCAGTATTAAAAATCAGGATACTTGTATTAGAACCTGGGCTGGATTTCAAACAATCTCATGTTTGGAGAAATGACTAGCAAGCTGATCCTGACCTGGGATGCAGTCAAGGTGATGATCACATGGCTCTCCTTCAGCCGTCACGGTTTCGTTTCCATTGTTGGGGCTCTTACTGCGGCGTTTCTCTATGGAAAAAAACAGAGGCTGATAGAAAATTTCATGCTTGTGTTTTTATTTTGGAGACTATATTGTTCCAGGGTAAAAACAGCCTCAAGCTTCAAGAGTTTGCACTCTCAACCTTCATAGTCTAATCTCCTCCCTATTTCTCAACCCTTCATCTATCATTTTCCCTCTGCCCTCAAACTATGCGTCCAAAATGAGAAACATTCTGAAACCAAGCACAAAACACAATCAGCATTATGCTTTTTCTCTCTTTCCCCACCACTATGATCTCACATCCTTCAGCACATCTGTGAACACTAACCACAGCACACGCTTTACAGAATTACTTTTGGGAAAGAAGACAGGGAAGTTTAGCACCTTTCTTTTTAGCAGATGGCCACAATTCTGGTTTGAGATCCTCATAATCTGTCCAGTCAAAGAGTGCCATATCTAGAGTGGGCATCACATCCCCATCTTGCCTGAGGCGGGCCTGCAAACCACAAGAAACCAAAGAGACAACCAATTACACTTCTGTAGTGGCAATGAAGCCTTTGCAATTTTTTCTGGAGCTTTTATACCTTAAAAAGGCTTTATGATCCCTCCAGCTAACGCAGCTAAAGGACCTGTTTATGATGTTTCGCTATCTCCAAAAGATAGAGCTGATTTTGAAGGAGGGCTTTGGTCTTTAAGCAAACACTTAACCTCTAACTGGGGAGGGGGGAAAGGTAAAAAAAGGAAACTGTACCTAATCTGCAGGAGATTTCTGTCTTCATGCAAGATACAGTGTGTACAGTGCAATTATCAGCTGTCTCTTTACCTGTGACCGTGGTGATGTGGCTGGAAGAACAGGAGGCTCTTCTGTGGAAACAGCGAGTTCCAGTGCAGTGTTGAGAAGTATGGTGGGAGTCAGACTTGTAGCTTCCTCTGCTCGGAGGTTTTGAAACTGTTCTTGAAAGCTTTCAGGTTTCTTGTACAGGGAGCTTGGCCCAGCATCAGGAGTCTTCCCTGCAGAGGGCAACAGGTACAGTAGCATTAGCTTTCTCATCTCTTTTCTCTCTTTGTGCCGTAGATTTGAGTTAAAGGAATTCAGATTTCATCCAGCCACTGGCCAATGTTCTGCCACCCTGAGCTGCTGTTTAGACCAGTGTAAAACAGAGTCATGTGCTGTTAAATTAGAGTGATAGATCAGGTCGAGAGTATATGCATCTTGATTTTTACAGACTTAAGTCATACATGATCACACCTTCTTGAAGATAGGTCTCTCTCTTGCTTAAGAGCAAAGGATTTTCTCTTCTGGTCTCAAGAGTAAAAAATGTACCTGTTTAACCATTTTTAAACCAATGGATTAAGCTGCTGCAAACACCTGTGAACATATTCTTATTTGATTTTAATAGTAGGTTATTTCAATTTAGCTCAAGTCAGGACCTACCTAACTTGCAATATGAATATCTTCACAGCCCGATCCTTGCTTTTCCTAAGTGTTAATTTAAATACAGACCTTAAGTTAAACCAAAGAAACAAGGCCTGTTTTGTAGTCTGCAAACATTGCTTCAGACCAGCTTTGTTGCACACTCTTCTATATTGCTTAACCTGAGTTGTTTAGTCAATCCCCTGAGAAAACAATAGAGCTCTTCTTACTGGTGCAGGGAGGAGTGATAGCTGGAACTCAGGGATACTGACACTCAGCTTGTCAAATAGTGCAGATTGACACAAATTGCCTGGCTTTAATAGAACTAAAGATTTACCACACTGAGCACAGCATACCAGAGACACACACCCACAACTTGACCTGCAAGGGAAAGCAGTTCCAGTCAAAAACAAGCAACATGTGAAAGAAATTAGTGCAATTTCACATAGCAAAATTTATATTTTTTGTAGTTTAGCATAAACATAGAAAAAAATAATCCTTGATTAGAAGAAACTAATCTTGAAGTGAAGTGGGGATTCTGTATTATTTCTAGTTCTGGTCATGTTTCAAAGTCAGTGGAGAGACTGAGCATGGCTTAGATATGTTTGTTCATAAGTGGGACCATTTGTTAAAAAAGCAAAAAAACAAAGCAGGCCACTCCAAACCCACCCCTCAAGTCCAAGGAACTTTCAGAGCTCCCCCTGTAAGGCAAACCAGGTCATTTTCACAAAATTGCATCCAGCAGGAAAAAACCTCTGGTTCTGGAGTGCCCCTTTTTTCTTGTGCCTCTTTTGTTTGGCAGATTTCTCCCCAGAGCAGGCACACATCCCACACCCTCCACACACCCATGTGGCTCAACCACAGCTTCGTCTCCCTGCCCTCACACAAGTGACACTCATTAAAAGTGACCCAACAGCTTCAGCTTCCCTCGGAGCTCAAATACCTCTGTGGTGTTTCAGCCTGTCCCTGCGGCTGTGTCGCCGATGTTCTCGGTTCTGCTTCTTTCCTCTCTCAGACCCAGGGGACTGGTTCTCCCTCTCAGGATGTGGGAACTCAAAACCCAGGAACACATCCTTGTTCTGTTTCAGGGCTGCTGGCTGTCCCTCTGCTGTGGGCTCTTCTACAGCCGGAGCTCCACTACCCACTCTGAGGGCCTCTTCCCCAGCTGGCCGCGCTCTAGAAGGCATGGCATGGACTCTCTCCTTCTTGGCCAAGCCATGCTTGTGGTGGTGCCCGCTTCTGGGCTGCTGCAGCCACATCTCTTGGTTTTGAAGATGATTGTTGTTTTCTGGGACATTTTTGAGCTTTGTGCCAGGATCCAGGGAGACTGCGAGAGTGATGTCAGAAAGAACCAGCACACACAGGAAAAGGAAAGGAGAGAAGAAGGTGGAAGGAGTTGCCATAATCCTGGGTGCTCTGCCTCACCTGCAATTAAAAAAATAAAATAAAATAAAAAAATCAACTTCTAGGAACTGTAAAGGCAAGCAAGACTCAAATCCAGGACACTTAGATGAAAATAGTTATGGTGTCCAGAGCTGGAAGTGATATTTTTCCCTCCTTGGTTACCTCCTTCTCTGCCAGCCCCTAGTTACAGCATCCGAGACACACGTGTAGGGCCTGCAGGGCTAAGAGGTCCCAGTTTCATGTGCAAATGAGGGCCATCAATCAGCAGGACATTTCCCTTTGATTCCTGACTAGCCCCCCTACCCTCCCATTCACAACCTACCATCTGAGGGTTGGGGAGGCTGCAGGCCACAGCTCCTGAGCCGCCTGCACAGAGCCAGCTGTCTGGCTAGGGCTGTTTGCTGCCAGGTTGGCATCCTGGGCCTGGCTGGCACTGGCCTCTCCTCTCAGCTGGTTTCCTTGCAATGAAGATGTCAAGATGAACAGAACTGGAGGCAGACGTCGGCCTCACAGGACCAGCAACAGCCCTGAGCAGCTCAAGACAGAGAGATATGTGCGTGCACACACATACTGCTTCAGGGTGGCTGAACTTGATCAAGGGAAGAAAAAACACTGAAAATTTTGTGCTGATACCTCACAGTGTAGCAGAGACACAGATCTTCTGCTGTCATAAAGATCAAGGGGCAGGGAGGCAGACTGAGTTTTCTCTAGTTTGTCCCACTTTCCCTCCTTGACCCTGCACAGGTCACTTCACCTCACCCCACCAGGTGAGACTGTCACTGGGAGGGTAATTTAAGTCCAAAGAACAGAAACTGAGTCCCTCAGCACAATGGCTGCAGAATATTCTCATTCACCCTGCTCCACTGTAATATTTTTGAGGGTCTTCCTTCATCCCTATGTTTATGTTCTGAGACACAGCTTCGGGACATTGCACAAGTCAGACATTTCTCTAAGTCATTCTCCCCTGTCCTTTCCAACAAAAAGGGGAAGGTATTTTCAGCATTTCCAGTGCAGCCTTTCACTTTGGGGTAGCTTTCTCAGATTGTGCCTCTCAATCTAGGCAGCATGAAGACATGCTTAAAGCCAGAGTTCCCTGTGACAATGTCAGAAAGCCAAGCCTATGCTTACCTTTGAGAAATACTGTCACGAAGTTAGAACCACAGCTTTTCACTCAACCTTCTCCCCATCTTTGCTGCACCTCAGCCCTCAGTTGCAGCTGACTTCCATCTGTCTGTTCACCAGGATGAACCACTTTGCTGCATAATTACAATGGCTTGTACTACCTCCCAGTGACCAGCCAGTGTCACCTGTGAAGGGCAGCAGGTAACACCCTTTGAGGCCAATCTCAGTCCTTTTTGTGGAGCTGACAGGAGGCACCCTAAGAATGGCCTGGGTTCTTCCTTTCCTCTTACCTTTCAACCCATGAGACAGATACGAAGTGTTTTGAGGCAGTGAAATCTCTGCCATCATAGCAGCCCCAGCCTCATGAAGCATCTGGGGAGTTTAAAGGGAGATGTCTTCATCCTCTTAACTGAAAATTGTTCATTCACCAGCTCATTCTGCCTTTCCAAGATTCATCTCTGTTATTGCTCAAAGCCTGGGAGCAAATTTTCAGTTCAGCCCTCCCCTGAAAGGGGTAGGCAGCACAGGAGCCTTCTCTTTAATGCAGTGTGTGAATAGCAGGTCTTTCTACTGGCCACAAAGGACAGCAAGGACTGATGTAGGAGGTGCTGGGTAGTTCATTTGCTGAAGGCATAACACTATGAAAGAGTATTTTATTGGCAGCTACCTGGGACAAGGGAAAACCAGACCAACAGCTAAATCTGTTAACAAAGCACATGCTTCAAAACCAATGGAACAAATAGCAACCAAGCAAAACCCAAGCTCTGCATCCATAGTCTGTTTTTTCCTAGGATTTCCTCTTTAAGAACCAGAGCAAGCCAGCTGGATCAAGGCATCGCTCAGAACAACGAAAAAGAGCTGGAAACAGCATCTTACCTTTTCATCTGTAGGCAAAATGCCAGGAGGAGAGAACAAGTGCAAAGAGAATACAAGGCAGGTGTCTCCAATCTCACTCACACAGACACGGGCCCTTTGATGGTGAACTTGACAGACACATTAGCTGCAGATTCTGGTTTTCAGAGGGAGCTAGGAAGCAGCTAAATGCTGCAAGGCAGTTAAACAGAAGGTCTGCTTCAAAGTGTAGCGGGGCATTTACTTAAGCTGCCCAGCTGTCTTGTTGGCATGACACAGGATGAAAGTGCAGCTAGAGCACATGGGTTCCCACATCTCTGCTGGCTGAGAGGGCAGGCTAATGTGCTGTGTTACACTGTGAATCTTGCATTAATAGTGCAGATAAGCACCTGTACTGCACTGTTGTCAGGAGAGGTCCGAGCTGTTTGCCCAACCAAAAGTGAAACAGTGCCTTGGGCAATGCTGCTGTGCTAGAGGCACACAAGTCCCAGCCTTTTCTTAACTACTTATTTCTATCTTTAACTTCAGAAACCTTTTCTTACCTCCTCCATTTCTCTTACCCTTCAGAAGCTGTAAAATTCACACTTCCAAAAGGTAGTTAGATAACACAACAGCATCCCTAGTTCTCCTCAGCACTCAGGTTCCTCAGTGTCTGAGCACCAAAGTAAACACCCTTTCCTCTGTCAGGACCACAGTCCACAAAATAAGTCCATGCCAGCCCCAGACTTCAAGTAGGTAACACACTGCTAGAGGACCTCTTCTTGCAAAGGGTGAAATTCTGCCCCAAGACATATATATCCCAGGCAGGAAGAAGTCTGGCCTTGTAAGGAGATGCCTTTCCTAAATTGCTCTAAAGCAAACACATGTTAGAGTAAGTCCAGAATTCACCCTCTTCTTAGGGTTCATATATTAATAAGAGAAATAGCTGCAGTACTTGCCAAGTTAAGCTGTTCCTGCAGTTCTTCACAACACCAGACCTACATCCTCCTCACTCCACCCCATGCCTTGCAATTCCTTTATATACCCTCAGGATTATGAGCCACCTGCCTCTTGAGGTAGCAAATCTGCTGACTAACAAGAAAATGTGTAAAGCAAAGATAAGGCCTTAAAGGTACCCAGGGTGCAGGCTCAGGGCTGACGAGTGAGTTGCACTGCTGTCTCTCAGACACTATTTCTGATCATTTTTGGCTTAGTAG
>NW_010307899.1:0-2931 GCF_000700745.2 Antrostomus carolinensis | reverse complement strand
GGGGGGGGGGGGGGGGGTGCATCTTGGGTAACTTTCCCTGTGGTCAGTCTCTTCCTCTGGACTGATAAAATCACTATTAACTCTGCTCACTGCTTGTAATCCTGCAAGGCAGCCATGGACTGAGTAGGTACACAGAAACTCAGGCATGTTTTCTCCCTATAAATACATTTATGTCACCTTGGTGGGGAAATAAGCTGTGAAAGTGCCCCTGCTGTATTTGTTTTGTATTTGACAAAGGAGGATTCATTCACATTATCTGACTTAAAACATGATACATGACAGTCCTAGCTTTAACTTTTCATGTGTTCTTCATGTCACAGCCAAGAGAAACAAAACTCTTGAACTGAGAAATAAAGAATATCAAGATCCTTTATCACCCCAGACCACAAATGATGCAGTTCCTATGCTCAAGGGCTGAACCAAGCTAGACCCAAGCACGTACTCTGGGCCAGATTTCTCTTTGGCTCTGATAAGCTCAGACTTTGGCAGGAGTGCATAAAGATTTGCTGGACTCCAGACAAACCCAAGCTGCAGCAATAGACAAAGTGTATGTGCATCTGCATGGGTGTTGTGTGTATGTGCATGTGTGGCAGGGATGACAGACAATAAACCCAGCTTTGTGTGCCAGGCTCTCTGTAAATAAGAAGCCATAGGGTGATGGATGGGCTTGGGAAGGCCTGGAGCAGAATGGATGGGGTAGGCTCTATGCTAGCTGACATGCAGAGAGCTGGCTAGAGCCAGGAGGATGGCATTGTGCAGATAAATGAGATTTCACTTCCCTGCTGGGTCTCCTTCCATCTGCTTTTCTGTTTCTGGAGGCAAATGTTGGGAAGCTTCATAGACAATCTGCCAAGAGACCTCCCCATTTCAAAGGGGTGTCTCCCAGCTTTCTAGGGTCCCCAAAAGCAGACAGGTAAACTTATATGCACCCTTCTCTTTTCCTCCCCGGGACAAAAGTAGTAACACTTTTCTTCTCTCCAACATTTCTTGCACACTCACTTTATAAAGAATATTTGTTTTGCTGCTGGCCCAGACATCCTTGGGACAACAGAGCAGCAGAGTCCCCTGCTCACAGATCTCCAGTCCTTTTGGGTCCCTCTTTGGAGCTGCCCTCCTCCTTTCTTAGGTTTCCTGTATCTATCATCACCTTTCCACCCTACCTGGGCTTTCATATTTATCTGACTCCACAGTTGCCTTGTCCCTCACAACTGGATTTGGTGTGAGAGATTTCCCCTCTACAGATATTTAGGCTAGTCTACTTGAATCCTGCCACCACCCTTGGAAACATCTGCTTTCCTTTTACTTGTGTTGTTTTCCCTCACTTTCTGCCATCACCAAACAGCACTCCACTGTAGAAAGGGCCAAATTCACTAATACACTAATTGCACACGTGGCACAAGAGCCTGAACAGAGAGAGTCAGGCTTGCAGGGGGCTGACTAGTAGCTGCAGTTGCCCCTGTGCCTCCGCAAAGCACCTTCCTGAGGCAACTCACATTCAGTGACTGCTTGAAATGTGACTCACTCAACATTAGCTGAAGGGCTGGAGCTGGGACTCTGTTTTTGCTGACCCACTGGTCCAAGCAATCCCTTCCCTTCACCGGTCACTCTGGCTGACAGACAGCCTGTGCTGTGCCCTCCTAACCACTGAGGACAGAAGTGGCTTGCTCACACAGTGCAGCCCAGGAAATACCCTCTCCCACAGCCCAGACTTGTGAGTAAGCAGGTGATTTTGTACTTGTCACTGTCACTAAGCTCCAGCACCCTGGCTCTGATGAACACTCAACACTTTGCAAATCCTCGAAGTCACTTCGTGCCTCTCACCTTCAGCCGCAGCCACGCCACCCTTTCTCCTGTGCCTACCCTGACCCGCACAGAGAGCTTCCCTGCTCCCAGTGCCAGTGCACCAGCAGGGAGCGTGCAGCACCAACACCCTCCAGGGACAGAGCAGCCCAGCAAGTCCCTGTCTGGAAGGGGAAGAGGGCACATGAATGAATATGCAGTACCCTCTGCTCTGCTCCCCTCTGGGACTTCACGGAGTGGCTGACACAGCCATCACAGGCGACCTGCTATCACACAAAGTCTACTCTACCCAATAATGAGATTAAAATAGCAATGAGTCTGAGATTAGCATCCAAGATACAGTCGCTTGCTGTCAGCACGGCAGAGAAGACTCTCCAGTTTAATGCACAATGCCTGGTGACAAATGAGACACCATCAATAGCAAAGGTCATTGCTCACCGAGCTGGAAAGCACCCACCAGTGTGACAGGGAAGAAGGGGCACAAATTTGGCTTGATCTTCACTGGGGAGGAGAAGTGGCTGTGTCCTGAGTGGCAGAACAGTTAGGCTGTGCTTTCCACATTTTTCCTTGCACGTTATTCTCACTTTTAACCAAAATGTGTAGGATTAATGACTCTTTCTGCAAGGGAGAGGAGATGGGAATATAAAACCATTTCCATTAAACCCTCTGGTTGAGGGTAGACGTCAGGTGTGAATTGGATAAATGTCACTTAAATCCTGCGTGATGAATTACTGCCTGTAATAAGCCATTAACTGATGCCAAATTGATCCAATTCAGAAACGAGATCTCACTTTTATCAACAGAGGAAGAGCAGAGAACAACCCGTGGGTACTCGCTCAGAGGCTGGGTGTGCGTGTGCACGGCAGCGCACAGCTCCGCAAACACAATGACTCGGGGGGAAAACCTTCCTTTTTTCCACCTTCTTAGGTGGGAAAAACCTTCCCTCGGCCACTTTCCCCAGCAGCTCTGGCTGAGAGCCGGGACGTACCCCTGGGGTGCGCGGGGGGCTCGGCAGCTGCCTGCGAGAGGGACTTTGCTCCCGGGGACGCGGAGAGCCTTCTCGGGAGGGAGCTCGCAGTAGCCCCCGAAAGTAGCAGGGACTTGCGGTGGGGAGATGGGGCGGGAGCCCCC
>NW_010307898.1:0-512 GCF_000700745.2 Antrostomus carolinensis | reverse complement strand
TTTTTTGGTGATTATCAGCCTGGTTTAAATCACTCGGCGTTCAAGGAACGGATGCCACCGGGGTTTTTTATACAACAGATTGTCATTTCTCTATTTCAAATTGAAAAACAACAACAACAACAACAAAATAATAACCAAGCCCCCAAATGCTGTAATAGAAATCCTAGCTCCCCAAGTTTCCCAGGATTTGATAACCTTGGCAAGAAGAACTTCTAAGCCAGTTTAAAGTCTTACAATAATTTCTGCCTTGTGATTGATTTTACATGTGTACTTTGGGAGAGAAAAATGAAAGTCTTTGTGGTATGCAAATACAGAAGCATGAAAAATACCATCTGTGTGGGTGGCCTGAAACTTTGCATTTCCACGTACCGATGCGCTGGCAAAATAATAACCACACCAAGGCTCGTTTCGGAGGAGGATATCACAGATTTTATTGTATTTTCATCTGAGAACAAACTGCTTTTTCCTGCAGATCACATCTCTGGGCGGCATGGTGATGCCATGGGGTGGCC
>NW_010307897.1:0-524 GCF_000700745.2 Antrostomus carolinensis | reverse complement strand
AGCAAGAGCGCCAGGCAGGAGATAAGGGCTTATCTCTTTGGCAAAGCCGCGGGCGCGCGGGCCGCCTGTGAAATAGTATCTTGAATCTGAGAAAAAAAAAACAAACAGGCAGCGTAAAAAGCTGATAAAAGTCACCTGAAGAGCCCTGTGCCCAGGGCGGGCTGGGACCCCTTGCTGCCCCACTGAACACCCGGGCTCTGTCCCCAGGAGCCCGCCGGAGCCCGGCCGCGGGGCTGGGGCGCAGTGCGGGTGGTGCCAGGCTCTGCGGGGACAGCAGGGCTGGTTCTGGCTTCCCCCCATCTGGCACCCTCCCTGCCTGGGCAGGATCCGCAGCCAAACATCTCCCGGCAGCCCAGGTGCTGTGGATGGTGGAGGAGGCTTCCAGCTCGGTGACGCTGGTGTAAAACCCAGAGACACCCCAGCACAGGTCTGGCATGGCCCAGCCAAGGGCCCCTTTGCTAACAGGGCACCCAGCACAGGCGCTGAATTTGGAGGCAGTGAGAGGCACCATGAGGATGCAAGAC
>NW_010307896.1:154405-154808 GCF_000700745.2 Antrostomus carolinensis | reverse complement strand
CACACCTCCTCACCCCCGCTCTGGCATTGAGAGACTCTCAGGATCTCATTTCAGTCACTCTTGCCCTCAGGCACAGCTTTTCTGTTCCAACATGAAGTCCTCCATAGCCTGCACATGGTTATCTGCTCTGCCGTTGAACCTCCATGGGCTGCAGGGACATCCTTTGCCTTCTCTTACTCCATGAGTGTTGAACTGGGTGTTTGAGGTTCTCTGTCCTCCCCCTCCTCCTCCTTCCTCCTGGCAACGAAGCTCTCTATTTGTTTAGGCTGATGGTTGTCTTTTCTTCAGGTCAATGGCCTCTCCTCCAATTTTTCTCCACCTTCTTCTTTTCAAGACAGTCCTTCTCACAAATATGGATTCACAGAGGCGTTTCTGTCTCAGCCTGGGCCGGGGGAGGAGGCGG
>NW_010307896.1:120480-154369 GCF_000700745.2 Antrostomus carolinensis | reverse complement strand
CAGGACAGTCCTTCCCCTCACAAATATGGATTCGCAGAGGTGTTTCTCTGTTGCTAATTGTCTCAGCCTAGTCTGGGTGGTCTCCACCTTGGAGCCAGACGAGCTTTTCACTCACATAAGGTGGACCCTACCCCCACTACTAAAACCACGCCTCCCTTCCCCCCCACCCCCCAAACCCAACACACTACATTATCTCCATGCATTGTACTGCTTCCTCAGTAGGATAACATCTTTCATTCCACTGAAATTACTCTGCATTTATATTTATGTAGTGAAAGAAGTCTTCAGCAGTTCAGAATACAGTAAATGCTGCTCATCACAAGAGAGACCTGGAGCAGCTAGAACAAGACCAGAGGAGGCCACAAGGATGATCTGAGGGCTGGAGCACCTCTCCTATGAGGACAGGCTGAAAGAGTTGGGGCTGTTCAGCCTGGAAAAGAGAAGGCTCCGGGGAGATCTTATAGCGGCCTTCCAATACCTGAAGGGGCCTACAAGAAAGCTGGGGAGGGACTTTTCATAAAGGCAGTTAATGACAAAACAAGGGGAAGTGGGTTTAAACTGAAAGAGGGGAGGTTTAGATGAGATATTAGGAAGAAGTTCTTCCCTGTGAGGGTGGTCAGACACTGGAACAGGTTGCCCAAGGAAGTTGTGGATGCCCCCTCCCTGGAAGTGTTCAAGGCCAGGTTGGATGAGGCTTTGAGCAACCTGGTCTAGTGGAAGGTGTCCCTGCTGATGGCAGGGGGGGTGGGACTAGGTGATCTTTAAAGTCCCTTCCAACCTAAACCATTCTATGATTCTATATGATTCTATGATTTAATAGTCTGTTTTCCAAAGCTGTATGATCTGAGACACATAGAGAAGGTTAGAAATGGAAGTGGAGGAGACATTAAAAGACAAAAACAACACACTAATAAATTATTCATATAGCTTCATATTCAGATTTTATATATGTATGTACACACACATATATAAATATGTATTAGTATATAAGTATGACACACATGTACAACCTTTTTCTACTAAAGTTAATGGTAAGTGATTTAGTAGCCAGTCACTGGCGAAAGTCCTGTCTAGAATTAAAGGTAAGACTACATCTACTCACAACTTCTACCAGAGCTTAACAGGTGGGAGGGATTCAGGCTTAGGGTTTTAGTTTAGCTATTGCTATACTGTGCACAGAGACCATTTGTTAGATTTGAACTTAGAGACCAACTACCCAAATAGTCAGGGTCCTGATCTGAAATTGTGGCTTAGGCTCCACTTGAACTGCTTAATCACAAAAATCCTAATGTAGCATTCAGCAAAGAACTATTTGCAGGTAATATCAACACTATAGACCAAATAGACGGCTTTCCTTGGCTACACTGCAATTCTTTGCTTTGTTTCCCGTAACACTTTTTGTTGTTATTGTGCAAGGCTTTCCAAACAGTTAAATGGTAGTATGTTTACTTGAGACTGATAGAAAAGTT
Organism: Antrostomus carolinensis; assembly: GCF_000700745.2. Classification (NCBI taxonomy): domain Eukaryota; kingdom Metazoa; phylum Chordata; class Aves; order Caprimulgiformes; family Caprimulgidae; genus Antrostomus; species Antrostomus carolinensis. Next base: position 152,900 of record NW_010307896.1, on the reverse strand, counting down.
ATTTCAGGGCTCAAAAAGCATTTTTGTATTTCTAAAGAAGCTTTCAAAATATGATGGCCAAAATATTTGAAATATGTGTCCCTGTGGTGATGTCAACCTCAAGGGAAACATATTTCTGATATGAAGTATTCCCATTAGGAATCTTGGAGGTCTTACATCTGTATTTTTAACCTCAAGAGGTTATCAAATGATAATAGTTAATTGTAAAATGGGATGTCATCTAATGGAGTGCTGGCAGGCATGTTGGCCAGTAGTTATAGGTCATTGCACAAATATTTCTAGAGGAAGTGAAGGCTTCATTTGGCCTTAACAATCAGACATCTTAGACAAATATTCATGAAGTGAATAATGTTCAGATGCAGGCAGAACCAGAGACTTGCTGGTCATTTTGGGGAACACAGCTACGCATGCACACCAGAGATGCAGAAAAGCCCAGTGGCTGTAGCAGATCTCTGGGAATGAAGCCTGCAATGTTATTTCTGAGCTAGCAGTGACCCCTCAGCTGATGAGCACCGGGTGCATTTCATTGTCATCCTGACTGTCAAGCTCACCATCTTTAGGAAATAGTGACTCTCCTGTGCAAGGATTTGGGAAGCAGCAGTCTGCAGAAGGAGCCTTGTGAATAGGGAAGCCCAGTGCAGAAAGCACCTTGAAGCCATCCACCTTGAAAAGGCTGAAGAGGAGGGCCCGTGGGTGCACCTCCTTCCCTTCCTCCCTTGGCTGAGGAAAGGGGATGCCGCCTAGGCAGCTTTGCTCCCCTTGGGTAGGACCTTCTTGTTAATCCACAGCAGTGGCAGTGGCAGGATTTCCTGTCCTGATGAGGCAGTGCCTTCTGTGTTGCTGCCCTAGCACCGAGACGCTGTGGTACCTGCCTAAGGAAGCAGTGGATGATAAAACTCTGGAGAAGTGTCTTCAGTGTTGACTTTCATCAAGACTAGTCTCTGGTGGCTGACCTTCTCCTGTTCCTTCAGCCTGTGGTGAGGAGCACTACACCTTGGCACATGTTTTTCTCCTAGCACGGTTAGCAGAAAGGCAGCAGCAGATGCTATAACCGAGTTGGCCACCAGCAGGGCTCGAGCATGGAGAGTCCCTCGAGAAAGTTAATCCAAATTAATCAGAGGTGCAAAGCGGATTTACCAGCTGTAATAAAGCATTCATCTTCAGATTTAGCTTAACTCCATTACAAGTGGAATTAAACTATGCTGAAATCAGGTCACTTTAATGCTGAATAATAACATGCCCACAAGAGTTTGATGGGGTGTAACTAATCCATTTAAAGCTAATTCATATTCCTCATTTGTCCCCCTGCAGACAAGGCTATGCTGCATCCCACAGTGTGACTCCAGCAGCAGAGCTGATTGCAGGGAGCGGGCCCCTGCCCTGAGACCCCCCCTGCTTCACGTGTGCAGCTTAGTGCCGATGGAGGAACTGCAAGTTTGGGACCGAAGCTGGCCCTAAATGTTGTTTCCTGACAAAGCAGACAGGAGCACTCAGGCCTGCCAGTGGCACTGTCCTCAAGCAATGCGAAGCACCATGCAACATGATACAGCTGTGCTGGAAGAATGCAGGCCCACGCTGTGCAGAGGCTGTGGGCTTGGCTGCAGAGCCCGCTCCTTCCCTGCTCCCTGGGCGTGATGATGGCCCTAGTGTGGACAGGATCCCTTGGACGGCACCAGCAGTCAAATTCCTGTGATGAGTTTCTTAGCAGAGATATCAAACTGGCTCCTATTTCTGCGCAGTGCCAGCAGCTGACTGTGGTTTAAGGTGAGGGACTTGTGTGGAGGAATTCAGTGACACCCAAGCTGGCTCCATAGAGGAGACCACAACTGCTCTGGGTCCTGACACCTATGCAGCATAGAGGTGTGATCATAAAGTGGCAGGGAAGCTGAGTCTGGTCCCTGGTCAGAAGTTCACAGTGAGCTCCCTTTCCATTTGCTTAGCGCTTCTTCAGTCCTAACATCAACTTTAAGGTGCAAGAATTTGCATGGTAGATGAGGCCTATGACCTGCAGAGCAGTGCTTGGGCTGCTGAGAGTGCTTGCTCCACTGGCAGGCAGGGCTTGGAGCTGACATTTTGGACACAGTAAGACTCACCCCAGCTTTCTGAGCTGAAATCTATTCATCTCTTAGATAGACAGACAGCAATACCTTCTCTGGGTCTGCAGCACACACTGCTTGAGGCACCTCTGTGTCCTTGCTGTGCAGACCATGTTGGAAGATGTCCTAGCATCCTCAGTAATCTCCTCCTCCTCTGCACTCCTGGAGAGGGAGAAATGGGGTCATTGTGGAAAAAACAAGCTTAGTCTTAGACTTTTTTTTTTTCTTCATTTCTGAGGATAACCTAATGAATTATACATCTTCCTAATTTGCAGGTATCATACAGATTTCTTAGCTTCTGCTTTCCAGAGAAGGGGACACATATAAGGGTTTAAGAGGCTGGATCTTAATCTCATATTGTTAAACCTCATGTTGTTGCCTTAGCAAGACCTCATCTCAATAGTCAGCATCAAGAATAAAACATGAGTATTTCTTGCCTCATCTACATCAGCATATTGCATGTAAGAAATAAAAAAACAAAAAATATGCTGCTGGTGGTATTTTAGAAAATTTCTTCATATGGATCTAAAAGAATATCCTTCCAAAATCCTAACTACATTTCTCCATTCTTCCTCACTTCTGAGTGGTACACATGTTTTTTTACTCTGTTGAACAGACACTCTGCTACTCATCAACAACATGCAGAGACTTATTTATGTGAATTGAGACAAGAGCCTTAAATAAATCGATGTACTATTCTTTTTACATTGTAGAGTCTAAAAACTAGCAAAACTTTGAATTGTCAAGATGGCTGAGGCATATCTTCAGCTGACGCATGCAAAAGAACATGTAATGGCTCAAGCTTGGGCTTTTATATTCATTAGGAATAGCTAAAATATCAGATGCTGTAAATCTCTGCTGGAAGAAGGCCACAGAAATCACAGGTGAGTCATTTCCCTAGTTCTGCACCGCCATGGATGCTGAAACATCCATACGGGTAACCAAACTGCGATGTGCAATAAGAAATTAACACATCTCCCAGGCATGATCATCCATAAGAACAGGATTCAGTCTGTCTGACACAACCAGAGTAGACAAGATGTGCCTTCCTTTCTCCCATGTGAGCTATGAAAGACGCAGGAAGTCTCCTCCTATTGGGCATTTGATTTATCTATACAATATGTACTAAAGCTAAAAGTAACCTGTAAGTAATATTGTTAATTGTTCTCATCCCAGATACAATAAATTCATTCTTATGATAGTCACATCAATAACATCATGGGGAAATCTACTTACTTTGTTCTCTCAGACTGGGAAAGAGGAGAGAGTAATGATGAATGCTTAAGAAAATGTGAGATTTTGGTTAATGACAATTACGTCATTAAAGACACCTTGTGTTGCAAATATGCTACTAAAGGAGAACTTCAGAATCTAATGGGTTTGCCATAAGGCTGTCCAGTCCTTCAAATACTAGGAGATTAGGTGCCAGGTTTCACTCATGGCAGTCTGTGCTTTAAATACCAGGTGGTAGAGAGCATGTGAGGATCTGTTTGGCTCTTGGATCTGTATGTTGCACTGATTTTGCTCTCTGCTACTCCCAGACCTGGACAGAGTCAGCAAAAAAGACAGCAGGCTGGGCAGAGCTCACTGGTATACCAGACTCTGTCTGATGGCCACCAGTGGGGCTCTTCTGACATTGACTGTAGGACCAGAAATCCCTAAAGAATAGCATGTATTTTCTTGATACAGAAAAGCAATTTACACAAAATGAAATCACCTTTGAAAAGCATAAAATGGTCAGGTCAAATTTCTGTATCTGGTAAGTAACAAAAAATTTAAAAGAAAATGTCTTTTGTAGTCATATTCAATAAACCAGTGATATAGCCTGGATTTTTACCCTAGAGGTTAAGAATCACTCACAGAGAACTTGACTGGTATCATTGCTATTACTTTCCAGAGGACTTCGGTCTAGAAACTTATTTTCTTTAGTCATCTTCCTTTTTAAAATCATATTTACCCTTTCTTGGTTTTGTGCAGCAAAACAACCCACAAGTTGTGTGTTGAGGGGCTTTCTTCTTCTACGCATATATATTATTAAAATAATTAGTAAAAGTCTGTCATTGTTTGGCTCTTTAGAGAGCCTTCCTCACTGGAAGGTACAAGGAGTGTTTACTGTGACTTGTAATAATTAAAATGGTTTGGCTCTTAGGTTTTGAATATAGTCTTATCTTCAAGGTGTTAAAATTGAAACTAAATGGGAGTTAAAACACTATAAAAACATTTTAATTATTTTAAAATCTTGTCTTGCAAAAAACTCTGCAATGGCAGCACCACTTTATTAATCCCCCAGTCACTGCATCTTCTAGCCTGGTTGGAAAATGAACATCTAATGTTAAAAAAAAAGAAAAAAGAATGAATTTATTTAAAAATCTGAACCAAACTAAACCAAAATGTTAAGATTCTACGAATAAAATGGAAGGAAACAAACAGAAGTTCCTTTTTTAATCTTTAATTCACTAGTACTGACATTCTTACGTTTTGGAAAAGGGCTGTTATTATGTCCAGATTGATTTGTTCCTCTCTAGTTGCAACTTTTGCGATAGGTAGAGAAGTGATAGAATTTTGTTCACCTCCCTCTTCATTTCAGATATTACTGTCCCCCATCTCACTCTCACCTATTCAGAGAAGGAATGTCATGTACAACATGCTATTATTTTTTGTTCAAGTGAAAGGACATGTTATTTATAAAACATACTCACTTTTCCACACCTAAAGGGCAAAACTGAGCCTTTTGACTTTCCACCTTTCCAGATGTGAAATTCCAGATCAGACACCAGCCTAGAACAACCTTTTTTAATGGGCCATCTCTTCACCTCTCTTCCATTCCTTTTTGCTGTTAATAAATTGCATGAAAAGCAGTTCTGGCTGTCTGAGGACTCTGTCTCAGAACGAGTGTAGCATCTCTTGAGTGGCCTTTGACTTCTTGGTGTTTCTTGGTACAGAAAGATTTAGTATCAACAAGGAAATATAAGAAAAATAAGCAGATAAACGTTTTTCCTAATTTATAGGGCAATCTGATAAAGAAACAAGTCAAATCTGATCAAACCCTCCACCCAATTGAAGCAAAGTTTCTCATTTGAGATTGGGAATGATTCTACTTATGTCTCAAGTATTTTTACAGTGTTGAAAGTCTTGCTCCATCAGCCTGCCCATGTTGTGTTTTCTGGCAGTATAAATCAGTAGCTCTACTACCAAAATCCCCTTGGTCACCTGTGGACACCCTCCAGTGGCTGCTTCATGTTGTGGTCAGCTCCAGTGATGCTAGAAATATGCATGGTTCTACATTCTAATACCAGAAATAACATGTTGATAGATGCAAACCAAGCAACAGACTCCTTAATTTTTGTTAGTTCTTCGAAGGACATATATTATCTTCTTCCCCTCTGGTTCATTCAGGTTCCTTCTCACAGATTCATGTCTTGTTTGACATCAGAAAAAATGAAATTAATTAATATTTTGCAAAATCTTATGGGTTAATCATATTTACCTTTGTCCACCTTCCTTTCTCTCATGCTTCTGTGGTGGTGCATGCCCTTATTCTACGTGGCAGGCACTTTAGGACAGTAAAGTGATGTGTTCTGTGAACTCCCTAGAAAGGGGTGTCTTTGCGTAAAAACAAGAAATTATACTTAAGGGCACCAGAATCTCCTACTATCACTGATCTTGTTATCATCACTCTGATGTATCTAGCTTTGTGGTGATGCCCACTGATTTCAGCTAAAAGCAGGTAGTTACTTTTGATCATTGAGGACAATGGAAATTTCACATTGTCCACCTTTCAAGGAAACATCTTATGGTGACACAATATGGAAGATCTTTGTAAATAGATTTACCTTGTTTCAAAGCTACAAAACACCCACAGTGAGAAGAATGAAAAGCAAAGTTTGAATGCTGTTATGTGTTGAGTATTGAAAAGTATTCAGGATTGAAAGACACTCAGTATTTTAAATACTGAAAGTTAATTAAACTTCAACAATTGAGGGAAGAATATTACAACCGACAGCTAAGTGAGGTAACAGTAGTTGTGGTATGACTGTGTTACAAACCATCCAAACATGGTGGGGAAGTGGCTGACACTTTCATTAAACAGCTCAAGAAAGTCCATGGACCAGAGATCCTGGTTTTTATGGGGTATTTCCACCTCCCAACCTTTTCTGGAAGAGCAACAATGTGGGATGCAAACAGTCAAAGAGGTGTCTGAAAGAAATCAGAGAGAGCTTCTTGGCAGAGGTACCAGATGGACCAACCATGGATGATGCAAAGTTAGGTCTGCTATTATAAACAAGGAAGAAGTGGTTGGGAATATGATAATCATGGCAACTGCTATTTTAGTACATGTGAAATAGCAGAATTGAAGATCCTGAGGGGAGTGAGGAGGGAGAGTTGCTGGGTACAGACCTTGGGCTGCAGGCAACCAGGCTTTGGTTCATTCAGGAAATGGATAGGTGGGATCTCATGGGAGGAGCTCTGAAGGTAAAGAGTTTGGGGAAACCTGGCTAGGACAAGAGACAACAAACAATCTAATTTTTCAATGAAATTGAAATACTTGAGTGTCCAGTGGGGTATAAGGAGAAACTTTTTCCCATAAGGAAAATCAAGCAGTGGAACAAGTTGCTCAGAGAGGTTATACAGTCTCCATCTTTGGAGGTTTTCAAGACCTGACTAAATAAAGCCCTGAGCAACCTGGGCTGATCTGAGAGCTGACTGCGCTTGGAGCAACAACTTGAGGTAAAAGTCCTGTGAAGTCCCTTCACACTTGAATTATCCTGTAATGATATCAACACGGTAGCAGTCTGGTGGAATCGGCTGGATGTGAGAAGATCTAACACCAAAAATGTCAGCTCTGTTCACCTTGACTTCAAACACCCTCCTTGATACAAATTTCTGTCAGAATAGTGGTACACAAATAATTTGCTTTTAAAGATGACCCGCAAATCTTAAAAGCATTTAAAGCGGTAGGAAATAATTGGTTGGATCCATCTTCATTACAGAGATTACAAGTAAAGTTCTGCACTTGATTGGTGGGTAGATACTGTGACCACTCGGCTTTTCTCCCAAGGGCTGTGGAAAGGAGTTTGTATACACTGTGCCAGGACAAGGTGAACCAGCTACCAGGGAGAAAACTGTATCTCTGGCTTTCATAGTATTAGGTGTCCACACACCAGACTATTACTGTTAATTTAGCAAGTGATTGTATTATAAACCCACAAGCAAGGGGTCAGGCAGGTTGAGTGTTTCAGTTCCAGACCAGCTCGCCACCACATTTTCATGTGTGGAGAATTTCGGATCTTATAGCGACTCACCACCTGTAAAAGCAGATAACCTAATGGAAAAAAAGAGCAACCCTTAAAATGTTGTTTTTCTCCACAGCTCTATGGTGTAAAGAAAGTTATAAAAATACGTGAAGCAGGACTTGGTTTTTTGTTCTGTTAACTCTTTCTTGTGATATCACACAGCACAACAGGAGATTGACTAAAGAAATTCAGCATGTTGTGTTTCTGAACATCACATCAGCAAGTAAGGCAGCTGACAGCCAGTCTTCCCTGCTTTTTTGCTGAAGAGTTATGGCAATGGTAAATTCAGTATCATCAGGGAAGTGCGAACAAATAATCTCTGAGCACTCCAAGCTCAGACAACCCTGATTCAAATTGGATTGTTGAACGAGCCCTGTCCTGGAGTTCTGGGGGACTGGTGTCCAGCAGCAAGGGTGATAGGTGAAGAAGAAAGAATTTTGAAAAAGAGGAAAAAGAGATTCTGGAAAACCCAGGTTTCTTAGTTGTGTTTCAACATTGCATGGGGCTTTAGAGAAAATTTTTAAAAGAAGACTAAGAAAATGGATCAAACCAGACCTAAGGTATACCTTCTTCTGTGACAATGCATATCTAGGAAAATGCATGTGATATGCTTGTTATCTGCTCCAAACCCACAAGGATAGAGATTCTTTTCTGTACAAAGATGGTTTGTACAATTTTGGTGCTAAAACTGTAAAAATTCATTAAGCAGAGAAGGTAATTGCCAGTGGAATTAGAACTGGCTGGACAGAGGTTATTGACAGTGTATGTGAAGGATATTTTTTAACTGATCTTACATAATGTTTTCATGAATTACTTTAACATAGAGAGAAATAAGTGCACTAATGGCACTTGCTGTTGATGCCAAACTGGGAAGCATCATCAGCTCAGAAGAGGTCTGCAATAACAGCAAGAGGTTAAAATAACACAGTTCTCATGGCAAAACCATGTTTTTACGCACAAAGTACAGGAGTTTTCTGATGTGTAAGGAGTTCATAACTATGAAACAATAGAAGAGAAAGAAGATGAGAGGATATTGGTCTACTATAGGGTATCTGTGAGCCATCGGTGTGATACACATGAAAAAGGTTTATTTGATCTTAGGAGGTGCCAGGTATTTTCAGTTGAGGGAAGGAAGGGTCAGTGCTGCAGGCAAAACTTCCTGCAGAGACTATGTGTTAGTCCATTCCAGCCAGAAGGAATGGAGGAGTGAGCGCTTCTTGTATGAGATGAGATTTGGGCACTTCAACCTCCTTAGCACAGCAGAATGAAGAGTGAGAAGGGATATAACTAATCCATAGAAGTACATCACCGGAACATCAGAGAGGGAAACACTGTTTGTGTTGGAGGACCCTGTTTATGCAGGAACAAGGAGGAATACACTACACACATATAAATATAGGGTGGGAATTAGAAGAAATTTCTCTGTAACAGGGATACTTTGGAACAGACATCCAAGTAGACTAATAGAACCAGATGTCTGGTCTAGTTTTAGATTAGATAAATGTGCTTTTCAATCAGTGCTATGTACTCAGGTTAGGGACATACACAGATTAATAGGTTTACAGAGGTAATTGTGTGTGGTGGATGTTTATTATGGAGCCTTTCTCACCAGCTATGTCCCTTTCTGTTCCTCTGATTCTAAATCATTTAGAGCAGCAACATGGAGGTTATTTTGCCAGATCTTAAGTCAATGGCCTAACTACAGGACTGGCTGCTGCAGTTGTAGGTATTTTCTTGTTTTCCATTGCTCTTACTTTACAATTCAGAAGGTCTTATTTTCTCTCTTCTTGTGAAAGAATAGAGAAAAATTTAAATCTCCACAGTGGCAAGGGTGGGTCTATAAAATTGCTTCCTATCCAACTCCAGTCTAAGAATTACTTCTGGACACATAGTGTGCTTCCTGGCATCCTGTCTGCAGCAGCTCCATCTGCTAATGGGATATGAGAACACAGTTTAATTCCTTGGGGAGCACTGTGTAACCACCATTGCTGAGGTGAAACACTGGAGAACCACACACAACATTGTTGGCAGATGCTGTTGGTGGGATTTATCCAGCAACTCTCCCATCCTTTGGCACTTGCATGGCTGATGCTGGTCTTGGATGATCCTTGCACATGACAGCCAATGAGCCACATGGGTAAGACCTGAATTTGTTCCAGCTGAAGCTCATAGTAATATTTTCACTGTGGTCTATGAAAGCTGGTAAGCTGATGAGAAAAATCTGTAAGGTCTTATTCCAGAAAAGTGTGAATTTATTCTTTCAGTTGATACCAGTATCTCATTCAATAACATGCAAGCTTAAGGAAATTCCTATGAGTTTTTCTTTTGTGTTGATGTGTGATTTTGTTTTTGATCTCATTTTAAATATTTTCTACAGAATTTTATAGTAAAAACAGTAAAAAAAAATCTTATCCTCAAAATCAGGGAGGGTGAAAAATGAGATGTAGGAATCAGAAAACAAGGCTGACTTTCTTTTACAATATACTGAAGACTTTGTGAAAATGCACAGAAAGCTCTCACAGCTTTCGAATGTCTGACCCATCAGCTTAAACTTTCACTCATAGGTAGGCTCTGATTTCTCCAGATAATTAACTGATTTCCCTAAAGAGATCAGCCAGCCCCAGGGAATATATAAGGCTCTCAGTATTTCTAAAAAATTTTTTTAAAAATTAAAACTATTTTAAAATCCATCCACTTAATTTAACTGGCCACATAGTATTATGACTGCTTGGCAAATCTAGCTCCACCTGTGCTATTAATATCCTTTGCATCTGATTCTTCATAGTAGCAGAGAGCACCACATTAAAATGCACATGTAAAAAAACTTGGTTTGAGAAAGGTATAAATTTCATGCATGTTCCACACTACACAAAAAATGTGTATAATTTTGTGTTTCTGATCTCTTCTGGTCCAACGTTACCTACCAGTCTGTGCCGTCCAAGAGCGCACTGTTGAGTTATGACACTCTGTTACTGATATTGGTCCAGGATTCCAGTTCAGATATAAATTAGTCATCAGCATAAAGTCATTATATTGAAATAATCCTGCAGGCATTCACCCTGTAACATCACTGGGAAATAAAAATGTTTGCTAAAAGTCAGTCTGCACTTAAAAATTTATAGTATAATTTCACTTTTTATATTCCCGTTAAAGGTGTGAATTATTAATTTTTCTACATTCAAATGAATCTTCATTGAGGTTAAAGCTGGTAAAATTTAAGGCAATGGCTGCCTGACAGCAAGTATGAACAGTAGCTAGGAAGAAGGAATAATTTGTTAGGAATGAATCCGTGTCAAAGTCACAGATTTTCCCTGGAGAAACAGTCTTTATATCAGCTATATATTTTTATTACACCCAATTTCAGTTTTCTTGTTAAAAGAAAGGTCTCCTTAAGCCATTGCATTTCTCCTGCTCCATTCCCCATGGTTCACAGGTACAATAGTGAATGTAAGCTACAATAAAAAGGTCATTTTCTTCTTTCAGCAACAGTAACACAAGTGGCTGCATTTCCTGATTCTGGATTAAGTTCAAGATTTCAAATACGACTGGGCTCGTTTCTGATTAGAAAGTTTGATATTTATCACAGACTTTCCTGTCTTCCATATCCAGTGTGAGTGAGATTGTAAAAAGGTAAACTGAAAGGAACCATTCTTTTATTCAGCAATTAACCCCATCTGAGTAAATAATACGGTGTTGTGCACTTGAGCCTTTGCTGTTATTCACTGAATTCAGAATTCAAAACGGCTTCAAAGCCGCGTTCGTGAAATGATGACAAGATGCTGCAGAAACAGCTTTTCATGTGGAATATAATGCAAGTATTGTGTTACATAGTACAGTAACAAATAGAGTATAGTTGTAATGATATAGCAGATAAAGTGTCTGGAAGTACTTACCTGAGGGAAACTCAATCCGATTTTACCTCAGGGCCTGAGGCTTATAAACACAGTGTATGGTCTTGAAACTTAAATATTAGAGGAATCATTTTATTGGGGGGAGGAGAAGGCAATGTTTCTTATTACAGGCAAATAAAATCTTTGTGCCCAAATGCAAGGCAGAAATAGTCCAAATTCCTTCAGATGGTGTCTCAGTTTGAATTTTTTTTTCTGCAGCAGGCTCACAAAGTCTACGAGAAGTAAAATAATGCCACTAGCAATCCTGGCAGGAGAGCGGGGGGATGGGCATGGGAAACAGCAGAGAGCTGGATTGTACTGTCCGCTGTGGGGGACACATAGGCAGCTGGGGGTGGAAAAGGGGATCCTGCCTGCGGGGATGTCTTTAGGTCCCATCGTGCACCCTGCACCAGAGTCACAGCACCTGTGGAGATACCCCCATGGCTTTAAATAAACTACTTCAGGGTGTGAGGGCAACTTAAGCACAACACAGAGTGACAGGAGCAGGCTAAGTCTATTGTAGTAAATGAAGCGGAACCAGGGCACAGACTCACAATGTGTGGATCATTTTATTATTTACATGCACCCTGGAGTGGCTTTTGTTCTTTTCTGTCCAGTCTTGTCCCAGGCATCACCAGGGCACCGTTCAAGGCTAATGTATGCCAGCGACCACTGGTAAGAAGTGCTCTGGGCATGGCCCTTCTGCTCGGGGGTGCGATTGATGGGTGCTTGCTCAACAACTGAAGAAATCTCACCAGTCTGGTTTATTTAATAACAGAAGTGGGGTCTGAGTGCCATCTTTTCCCTCTCCCTACTGTGTCTGTATCAAGCCAGTCTTAGTCTGAAAGGAAAAAAAAGGCAATTGAGAAAGTGCAAAAGCTGTTATACCTGCTTTGAGTCTGAAGAGAAGCAGAAAAGCACTGCATATTTATTTGGATATTTTCCGGACACCTTCACGACTGCATGTGTTAGATGAGACTCTATCAGAACCCGACAGAAAACCCTACTGGGATTTCTCCTGGGGCTTTCACAGACTGTGAGTCAGGCGGTGGGGTATCTCAGGGCGATGTGTGTCTCCTGTGGCCCAACTGGGACCCCTGTGTTTGCCTCCACAGAAGAAGGAGGGACGCTTACCCACAGCTTGGCATGGAACATTGCTCATGTAGACAGGACGTATCCTGTTCCCCTTCACACCCAGGCAGGCACAGGCAGTGGCTGGCCATCTCCCTGGGCAGGAATGAGCACGACTGAGGACTTTGATAGATGAACACTGGGCAATCCAACTGCATGAGCAAAGGCATAACAGCCCCCAGCTGAATCTTACTCCCTTTCCTCTGTGATCTGCTGGATTTTCCTCCCACCTGGTTGATAGCAGATTGTCCTGGTTTTTAGCTGAGACAGAGCCAGGTTTCCTGTTAGTAGCCAGAATAGTGCTGTGTTTTGTTTTCAGCATGGGATTTGTTATGAGAGAAATGTTGATAACATCGCAATGTTGTCCCTGGAAGTCAAAGGACTTTGTGTTTTGTTAGTCTACAAGCGCAAGATCTAGGTGAGGCAAGGAATATTTAAATTAAGCTAAATTGGCATTTGGATGTGTCAGTAGGATACTCCATATCATATAAGGCCATATTCAATATATTAATGAGGGTCTCTCCCTCTCTTTCTCTGGCTTTCACACAGGGTCTCACTCTTCTGGGATTGCAGTTTCAGTTTCAGGATGGTCTCTCGTCCGGGATTGTTATCCAAGAATGGGACAGAATTGGTCGGCAGGTAGTGAAAAATTGCACTGTGTATCACTCTTGCATTTTTTATTATTATTATTATCATCATTATTATTCTTATCATTTTTATTTTGATATTATTATTTTAGATTTTATCTTATTTCAACTATTAAATTGTTCTTATCTCAACCTATGAGCCTCCTTACCCTTACCCCCTAGTTCTCCCCTCTGTCCCCTGGGGGGCGGGGAGTGAGCAGACGGCTGTGTTTGGCTGCTAGCCAAGTGCTAGCCAAGTGAAACCACCACATGGATTGAAGCACACAGCTTAGAAAAACCACACCTTTGTTGAGAGCATGCTATTGGGACTCAGGCTTGCTGGGGAAGCTGTACCTATGCAGGCTGATGGACTAGTGTTGTCTAGGATAGCTTTGGTCTCAGCATCAGTTGTATAACCCTCCTCCAATTCCGGATGCTATCTGTGGAGAAGATGTTAAACCACTTTGTCTGCAAACTGAATCCTTGGTACCTGAAACTTGGCACCTACACAGCAAGTTGAGCAGGATCAATGGCTATTTTTCAAAGCACAGGTGTGATGTGCAAAATTTTAGACACATAACTTTGTATGGTTCACACTGTTTTGAAATTCCACGTGCAAATGGTGCCCTTAGAGGCAGGTATAGGAACACCTCAAAAAGAAAAATTTGAGTTTGAGGACAGCATAGGAAGCCTAGCCGGGTGGAGCTGCGTAGGAATGTTTTGTGGCCATTGTAACGCTGGCTGGGCGCTCTCTCACCAGGATCTCCTGCAGATATTTGGTAGAGTAATCCTGCTATGCATTCATCAGCTTCACCTGAAACAGTGATCTGGCATGCTGACCTGCTTTAGTTGAAGTAACAAAGCAGCTTCAAGTTAATTAGAATCATAGAATTGTTTAGGTTGGAAAAGACCCTTAAGATCATTGAGTCCAACTGTAAGCATATCATTGCCAAGTCCACCACTAAACTATGTCCCTAAGTGCCACATCTACACATCTTTTAAATACCTCCGAGGATGGTGACTCAACCACTTCACTGGGCAAACTGTTTTAGCACTTGATAACCTTTAAATAAATTTTTCCTAATATCCAATCTAAACTTCCCATGACACAACTTGAGGCCATTTTCTCTCATTCTGTGTCCTGATTTCAGTTAGGATAGAGCAATGTGACTTTGAAGTTTTGTTTCCTAAGATATTTTTCTATTAAGACTTGAGCTCTACACTTTTTGCAATACACAGACAGAAAGGAGTGAATGCAACCAAAATAAAGTCATTTAACCAGATGTGATACAATTATGAAGTGAATATAAGCTAATTTCCCACAATTTCTTAGGATTTTGAAGTGGTTTAATTTTGAAACAAAAAAAAATAGGAGAGGAAATTTCTCAGTGAATGAAACTTTTTGATTTTAATAAAATTAAAAGGTTTTTCTTCGTTTTTAATTTGAAAAAATATTTTCAAATGAAAAATCAGAAAGGACTCACTCAGAAAATATCAAACAAGTCACTTTCAGTGTTCTTAGAACAATTTACTTTAATTCCTAACAAAAGTTTTAAGAAAGATCAAAGTTCCATGAAATTTTCCAGTTTTGACAGACCTTCATTTTTCCTATGGAAACTGTGTCCATCCATATTTTCTTAATAACCCTAAAATGAACAAGGATTCACAGAGACACTCATTTTGCTATTTTGTTAATTGATTTGAAGTGGCAGATAAATCAGGCTACTGTCTTTGCCATAGTTTATTGGTCTGAACCTGGTAGATCCACATGTTCCAAGTGTAATCTACAGTTGTAGTCAGTAATTAAGCAAACCTGTCTATGAACAGAAAATAAATACTATGCTACATTTTTTTTTTGTCCAAGCAACACAGAGCAGTTATCCTAGTGCTGACTTAGCGCCATAATCAACTCTGGTCTGGAGTGATGAGAGCATCTTCATTCCATACTTGTTCTCTCCAATTGAGTTATTGAAAGGGTGTCAGATAGCAATGGTGAGCAATTCTCCAAAACCTGAACAAACATCACTAGGGTTTATTTCCTGCACGCCAGAGACAGTGAGCCATCAGACAATAATGGCATTAGCTCATTTCTGGACAGAAACAGGCTTCAAGGAAGGACTTCAATGTAAATTCAATGCATCTAGCTAGCAGTCCTTGAGTCCTTCAGCCACTGGTATCTGGATCTGTTTTGCAACTTCACTTGTTTTTGCAGAGAAGGACTCAGATCTCTCATCCTGCTAAAGTCCAGATGTGGAAATCACAGGTGTGCTTAAAAAATAAATGTGTTTAAAACAGAAATATCAAAATGAGATCCTCTGTGTATGAAATAATTCTACCCAGATTTCCAAGGTGTTTTGGTTAGTCTTTTATATACTTACAGTGTTGGCCAATATTTTACTTCCCTTTTATCACTTGTCCAACAGCTGCTGGGGACCCAGAGGAGGTGAAAATACACAATTCCCAGGAGAACACCAGTAGAGCTGGCAGCAGAATGCCTTGCAGATGAAGGCATAGCACAGTATAAAGCTGGAAGATAGGTGAATTCAAAGTAGGAATAGGCTGAAAAGCTTTAGGAAAAGACACATCAACTCTGCACAGTGACAAATGCAAGCACACTTGCAGTGAGATGCTTGTGGGAAGGCAGAGCAAGGGAAGACCTATCTCTGCTCTCTACCCAAGCAGCCACTTGCCATGTAAGTTTAAGGAAATCAGCCCCTCTTTCACTTCACAACATTTATCCTACTCAACTGTAGAGACTCCCTGCTTCCCACCTGCCAGCCAGTGGCTATGACTGACAGCATCTGACAACAGTTCAGTCTTCTGAGGGCTGACCATGACCCAGAGAAGTGTGGTCTCACCGTGGCAGTGGTCTGTGCGGAGGTGCCCACAGAATGATGATGGTTACCACTGCAAAGGCAAGTAGTTAACAAAATGATGTGGTATATGCTGGCAGGGAAGAAGAGGGGAAGAAAGGACACATTCACCAGTGCCTGTATTCCCTGTGTGAAAAGAGAGGCAATATAGCCAGAGTAGGGACAAATTCAAGACTTTTGATTCCTGTCCATTCACCACCAAAGGATGTGTGAATGCATCTAAGCTCCTGCCCTTGTAAAAGCAGATTTGCCTCCTACCTACCCTTCCTCCCAGGTAGATGCAATGAAGGCAAATGCAGGGCTGCATACAGATGCAGGAGTTCAGTTTTGGGCTTTGCACTGTTCGCTGAGGGCTGTTTCCCAACTCCCCTCAGGTGAAGGCCATCAAGTGCTGGGTCAAGCTACAATGAATAAAGTGTTAGGATTTTAAATTATTTGAGTCAGGATTTATAAGGGGATAAACCTCTTATAAGACAGTTTCATACAGCTGTGGAAAAGTAAACTACCAGCCACCCTGGTAGTGATCACCCTGAAGTGATCACCCTACATAAGACACTGCAAAGTACATTTGACAGACAAGACAAAGGTATCAACTTTCATACATGTTCTTCATACAGGTTATCTTGCTGAATTTACAAAATACAGGATTTTTTAATTTCCAGTGTTTACTTATTGGCTACTCCTCTTGAGATAAAAATTGTTAGGAACATACATTGTACATTTCTGTTAGAATTCATATGTGTGATTCCTCAAATCCAGCTGAACTGGAACAAATTTCATAGGAGATGAAACTATTACATACACTGCCCTAGTCAGGGGGCATCCTCCAGGTGTGCTGGTGAAGTGTATGGACATCCAACCGCAATTTTTAGTGTTGCAATTAAGTGAATATGAAGAAATTGCTTATGCATTTTGAGGAAGAAAGATGGGGAATATCTCTCTCTCAGTACTGCAAGAGTCCACCCAGTTTTGATGAGGTTACTTCTATATTCCCAGTGAACTGGAAAACTAGGGTAATACTAGAGAACACATCTGTTCAGAAACCTGTAGAATCATTAGGAAAATTTAAAAAATATATAGCATGTGCCAAGGAGTACCTCAGCATGTACAAATGACAGATGACTTGCCCAACTTAGGGTGTTGGCCAAGGAGTTTGGCAAGGTCCAGAAGAGAAAATCCCATCTTTCTCTTTTACTCTGTGGTGGATTAACCACAGGTAGACCATGTGGTCCTGCACTCACTCCCCCCACCTGCTGAGATGGGAAGGGAATCACAACAAAGGGGCATGGATTAGGATGAAGGAAAGGGATGGCTCACTCACCAGTTATGGTCACAGGCAAAACAGACTCAAATTGGGGAAGAAAAATCAATTTAATTTGTAGCCATTCATCTGAGTAGCACAGTGAGACATAACAACCACATCATACAGCACCTTCCCCCACCCCTCCCTCCTTCCCGGGCTCTAATCATTTTACTCCCCATTTCTCTACCTTCCCTCCCAGCGGCACAGGGGACAGGGAATGGGGGTTCAGTCAGTTCACCTCTGCTGTTCTTCCTGGCATGGAAGTACAGGAACAAGATGTTCGAAAGCAAGCTTCCCATGGAGTCATGGACCTCTTTGGGCTCAGCCCCCAACTCCAGCATGAGGACATCCATGGGCTGAAGATGCGTCTCTGGTCCAGGACATCTCCTCACCCCCCAGCCCCGCTCTGGGGGTCCACCCCCTCTCTGGCACTGAGCAACTCTCAGGGTCTCAACTCAGTCACTCTTGCCCTCAGGCTCAGATTTTCTGCTTCAGCGTGGAGTCTTCCATAGCCTGTACATGGGTATCTGCTCTGCCATTGAACCTCCATGGGCTGCAGGGACATCCTTTGCCTTCTCCTACTCCATGCAGTTGAATTGGGTGTCTGAGGTTCTCTCTCCTCCCCCACCTTCTCCTTCCTCCTGGCAATGAACCTCTCTCTTTGTTTAGGCCGATGGTCTTTTGTTCAGGTCAATGGCCTCTCCTCCAGGTTCTCTCCATCTTCTTCTTTTCAGGACAGTCTTTCCCCTCACATATACGGATTCACAGAGGCGTTTCTCTAGTGCTCATTGGCACAGCCTGGCTTTGGGGGGTCTCTGTCTTGGAGCCAGAGGAGTTCTCACTCTCACAAGGTGGTCCCTTCCCCCACCACCAAAAACAGCAACCCACCCTCCCCAAACCCAGCACACCCTCCTATTACCATAAACCTGCACGAGGCTTTAGTGTGCTCTGATAAAGCTGATACTAGCACTGCCAAGTCCTTGCTGAAGCAAGGAGGAGTTCTGTCCTGTTTCACAAGGAGCCTCATGGGACCAGGCAAACACATGCAGCCACATGAGAAGAAGCAAAGTAGAGAATAACTGGTTTTATAATCTGCATTTTTTCTTTCCTTTATCTTTTGCCATGACTGTCCCTGTAACCTTAACACCATCATTGTCTACATGGAGTCCAGGCAAAGTTAATGCTGTGCCATCAACATAGGACTACAGACTTTGAAAAATGTATGTTTTGTCCTTGTAATCATAAATACTGTGGACCCATTGGTCACCTTTTGACACCAACCTATTTTGACAGCTGTTTGGTTTCCCTGTTTGGTTTTATAACTTCCTGAGCAGTGCCCTACTAGATAAGTCCTGTTTTACTCTATGAACAGCTCAAATTGATGGCAGAGTGGAGCATTCGATGCTCTTAGAGCTGTTCTCTCACAAATATGCTGCACTCAGCAACATGTTCAAGCTCATCACTATTACGTCCATGCAAGTGTCACCAGGGGACAATAAGAAGGGCTAAATACTAGTCTGATACTTGCGTGGGAGTTGAATTTCAAGCTCAGCCCTGGCCACTAGTGATTAAAAGATCTAGCTGAAGGAACAATGATATAATGGTTTTCATTGTGACACTGGCAGGCCATTTGTAAAACAAGGATAATGATAATTCAACCTTTGTAATGCACACAGGGATCTTTGCATGAAATGCAATTTATATGTGCAAAGTATTTTTATTACTAATAGAAGATACAGTTCTGTTAAACATTGGAGCAGACCATTCTTGTTTTCCTTCTGTGCTGATGGGGAATTGTCATACTCCAATGGTTATAGGATGATTATGTTTTCAATGTGTTTGTTGCACAGGTAAAGCTAGAGTTAATGATTTGCTTGGAAATAGGAGAACAACCCTGTCACAGACCTTGATTTCTAAAAAATTAAAATAACAAATTATGTTTGAAAGTTACATTACAAACAATGGCAAGACTGAACATTTGCTAGTTGTTTTGTTATGGTTTGTCATAAAATGAACAGAGAGCCAGAATAATGGGAATAGGCAATGATAAATTCTTCCTTTGCAATGTGGGATCCAGGAGTGTTTCTCCTGCTGGGACGAGACTCAGATGTGCACTATTTCCAGGCAATTCTGGCTAGTTTTGCAGAGGAAACCCAGGCTCAAAGTCAAGAGGGAGTCTCAAAATGCTCCAGGAGGGCCCCAGAGCAATCTCTCAGGGGACCAAAGCTGTGGAGGACACCTGCCATGTGATACAGGTCCCGCCAATACGATCAAAGAGAGGCTGTATTTGCATTGCTTGGGTTTGGCAAAAATTGCATATCGCTTGACTGAAAATATCATTATCTCGAATATAAAAGTATTAACGTTTGGAACATTCCCAAGTGATCGTGCTTAATGACAAACCTTGGCAGTCTCTAGCAGACACAACATTTCAGCAGTGACCCTTTGCTGCTAGGACAGTATAATGAAAGAAACAAAAACTTTTGTACGATTTTTCCTAACTCTCATGAAAGAATTAGTTTTCAGTAAAGAAAAATGTATAAAAAGCAGCCCTTTCAACTATTTCTTACCTGGAACCTGATTCTTCTCCCATGCAAGTTGATGGCAAAACTCTGTTGACTTATATAGGAGCAGATGATGCACTAATTTCTCCAAGCCACAGGAACTCCGTGTTGCCAACATGAAGGAAATGGCACATTATTGCTTATGAAAACAGTCATATTTGGCCAAACAACGGACACAAGTTTACAGATTGTTTTAATGTCAAAGCAAATTATGGTAACAATTAAAACCCATGTCCCATGATGAATCACTGTTGGAGTCCCTTGCAAGAGTATCAGAAATAGAAAGAATTTCACAGCCACTGAAAGAAATTCTGCTCCTACTTGGGGAAAAAAAAATTACATTCTTCACAGATAGAGGAATGAAACACAGGCTTGGCAGAAGTAGCTAAGAGATAAAGATATTATGAGGCAATCAGGCAGTAATGCTTCAAAGGAATATTTTTTAAAAAATACATTATTTCCTTTTTTATTGCGATTAAATGCTTGTAATAACAGGATTGTTTTAATCTTGCCAATATGCTGTGTCAGTTTTATTTAAAAGAAGGAAATAAACCAAAGAGTATTATTACAAGGAATTCAAGCTGAAATATTGAGGCTTTATTGCTTATATGATTGTATTTAAAATTAAATTTTATATGTCAAAGTGAAATCCTGGCACATACTCATACATCTCATAAGAGCTTTTGGACTTGACATATGTACCCTTGTGACAATAATATCATCAAATAATGGAAATATTGTATATCTATTAGAGAACAGCAATTTAGTAACAAATTTATATAGACTTATTACAGATTATCAAAAACAAGAATAATGGACATAGTACAAATCCAAACCATATGTTCCATGAAAGAGTATGTCCTCCCAGCATTTTTCAAAGCTATAAATTATCTATCACACTACCAATAAAGCACTGTAGAGGTAAGGTCACGGACCCTGAAGCACTGACATTTAGTTCAAGATCCAACCCCTGCAGCTTAGCACTTCATCCAAATTTCCAAATGTGGAGGGGAATTCTTTTTTCCTTTTCCTGTGATGTTTTCCCACAGGCTACTCTGCTTGCTGATGTTTTCATGATAATATTCTTTGCATTCTGTCAATTTACATTTAGTAGCTGTACTACAGTAACAGGAAACTTTTAGATCATCTCCTCTGTGCATACATGCAGGCACTGTGTACGCTCTGTGTCCTCATAAGCATTCACTTGGCTGGACCACTGGAAAATTCCCCCACTCTCAACTAGCTAAACATGATAGTCTGGGGGTAGTGGTGCCCCAGGTCTGGTCTTCATATGTGAGGAAAAGAGCTGTAGTGAATGGTTTTCCTTCAGCAGAATAAGGGGCAGAAGGCCAAGCTCTGCAGCAGGGACCCGAGCCTACTAGGAGGCTGAACATCTACAAAAATGTGGCATTGATACCATGTGAACAGGAGCGAGTAATGTACCCAATCAGCACAGACAAACAGTGAAAAACAATAACAATGGAAAAAAGGGGAAAAAGGATAGAAAAGGAGTTGAAAAGATCTTGCAAAAGTCTGAAAGAGATTTTTCATTGCGTGCAGAAGAGACTGTGATAACTTTGCTACCATTGCTTTATATCTTGCTACTTCCTAGTTGTAGTCAAATCCACCTGTGAAAGATTATGAATCACATTCTCAGGTGGGGGAAATCAGCCCAGCTCCATTGGGCCCAGATGGCAATACCGCTCCCTGTAGCTGTTATTACCATGCCATGTGCCAGTAGTGTGGTCAGCCAGCTCTGAAACATAAAAACTGAAAAATAGAAACTGCTGATTTCAGCATATCCTGAATTTAAAAAAATCCTACTTTCTAAATACTTGAGCCTTACTCTTACAGTAACCCTAATTGCTTCTTATTTCAAATATTCATTATGCGTTGCACTGGCACAACACTGGGCAAACAGGCAGTGGGTTGAACAAGAAACCTAAACATGGGAACAGAGAGAGAAACATCCAAGATAATATCACTTTGAGAATCTACAGTTAAGAGACTTTTCTGTAACTCACATAGTATCAGTCTTCTTCCTCTCTCCAGGCTTCTTATTTTACCGACAAGCCAGATGTCTTGAGCTCTCAGAATTTTCTTGCATATAAAAATTGCAGAAGGGCAGCCCGCACTACAACATTTTTCCTCTCTTCTTGAATTTCTAAAAACCTCCCAGAAGCAGCAAACAGATTTGCAATTCTCACACTGGTACTGATCCATCATACTCAGCACCGTGAATGAAAGCCCTTCCACCCCAGAAGCAGCTGTCCATTCGTTTCTAAATGTGCGTCCCCTCCTGTTAGACAAAGCAAAACTGTCAACCCCATCCAGATAGTTATTTACTTACAATGTTATATCGTTTTCCTGTGGCTATAGATGTTTTCTTGCAGGAATGACTTGTTTTTTCCTCCTGACTGTTATTACACATCATTACCCCAGTTTGCTTTCCAGTTCAGGAAAGCTCCAGGGGTAGCTCTGGGAACGGTTCTCTAGCTCAGTAATAGGATCATCACTTACATGCAAAATGCTCTGAAGAGATTTTGCCATTCCTTTGTTTTTCCCCTCTTGATTAAAATGTGGAAACCTCTGATTAATACAACCTTTGGAAGGTGTGTTTGGGGCAACTATAACTCTGTCAGAGAAGTGTCTCTTGAGGACTTTGGGAGATGGACATGTTCATCTTTGTTTCTCATTCCTGAAGTCCAAATATTCACAAAGGCACCATTTGCACAGAGTTATGACACCCAACTGCGCATTTTTCTTTCTTCGGGTGAGTGGCAAGAAACTTATATGTGAGGAGCTGAAGGGAAGGTCAGAGACAGACAGGGTGAAGAGGGCTCAGGTGAATAAAAGCTTGTCCATCCTTCATGCTGAGCATCTTTGTGCCACCTTGGCACATGTTTGCTCCTAGTGTTAGACTTTTTTACCATGACAGAATGGTGGAAACAGGGATAAGTGTAATGGGGGCAAATGTATTTATGCTTCCTATACTACTTAAAATCTCTTTCTTTCTTGTTGTTGCTGGTTGCGCTATAAATACAGATCCTCTGTAAACATTTTTATTAAAAAAATCATATTCTATTGCTATTTTACCAGGGAGTTTTCCCTCTGTTTCATAATAAAACTAAATTCAAGTGGATTAGTATAAACCTGATTTGGTTTGATTCGAGCTGGCATGGAAGCTTTAGGATCATCTCAGAGTTTTGTAATTCTGATTACACAGATCAACAGACATGCTGAAAGCCTTTCAACAAATTCTGAGGAAACAACAAATTTATCAGTTTCGACACAAACAGTAAACAAGCCAATATTTCTACCTTTTTCTTGACCAGTGGTCTTGCAGTTGTTGGTGGGGAGTGTTTACAGCTCCCAGTACAGTGGGATCAGTAGGAACTCAGCACCTCTGCAATAAGGCCACAAGAAGAGGGACACTCAAATCCTGGTGCTTGCCCAGAGATTCCTTGATGATGAATAAGAGGCAAACAGCTCATATATCCTAACACATAAAAAATATTCATATAAATAAAACAGACCCATATATAGTGAAAACGTGGATGAATAATTTTTGTCGATTGCAGCTCTCTCACGCTTGTTTTAGGTTTCAGCAGAGCTGCCAAAATTTTATTCTTCACAGTAGTTCATGGGAACATTTTCTTTGGTTTTGATCTGTGTGGGGTTCGACCTGGTACACTTCTGAAAACCGCAAAAATCACAGAACGCAACCTATTCAGAGCTCTTGAACTCCACTTATTTTCTGAATGGCAATTGACCCAAGCTGGAAACATCATAAATATGTTGGTGTAGAACCAAGAACCCAGGCTCTTCTCAAAGGCTCTGGAGTCTAGAAGAACTTCTCAATCATTGTGACCAAATTGTTGAGCATGTTTAACAAAATTTGTGATGTAAAACACACTAAATAGTTTTCAGGTTCCCTGAAACAATTTCTTAACTCCATAAGGTAACTTGTTTTCTCAGCAATAGTCTTCTGAAGTGTTTTGGCAATCTAGAAAGGGAATATTTATTCATTTCTTAAGTAAAACTCCTACACTAAACACCTACTGTGTAATGAGGAACACTTGGATAATTCTTTTTCACTGTCTCAGATACATGCTGTTAATTTTTTTAAAATTGAATAAATTACAGGATTTATGTGCTTTCTGTTAAGATTTATCTTGGAGATTAGAGGATGCACTGATCCTGTCTACCAGAGAAAGTATTCTTCAAATCATTAATACTGGGTATAGCATCAGAGTGATTTTTTATTTTTAATAGCAAAGCACTGGTTTGCCAACAATGCAACTTCAGAGCAACCAAAGTAACCTATAAATTGTGCAAAAAAAAAAAGTATTTGTGGACGTGATAGAAATCTTAAAATAGATCACTGCAGTATCTGCATGGTTTCACTGTAATATTCCACTGATTAGAGGACTTGGTAAATTCTTTGTTATTAGACTTTGGAGTGTTTACTTGGATATGAATTTTATTGTGTGGAGCCAAAACTGAATAAAAGATTGGAAACAAATGCTAATGGTAAACAGCAATACACTGAGTTGGAGGGAAGTCTGCAGGGATTATAACTGATCCTGATTTTATGTAATGACTTTATTTACACTATAAAAGGATTTTTTATATATATATATAAAAGCCCAGCATGTTGAAGTAGTTAACAAAATGATTCTTAAATTACTGGAGGTTGGTAATGTGTTACCAGCACTTCTGTCCCTCTGTCCTGGGGATCAGTTGTGTTTTGCATGACTGCGTAGTGCTGATTTCCCACTGCAAATGAAATCAATGGGACCAGGGAACTGAGAACCTTTATTACTTTTCTCCTTCCTGTTTTTTTACCCTGGGCAATTGCTTAGTCTTCTTCACATGTACACCGGTGAGGACACAGAAATTCTTTCTCCAAAGGGACTTCTGGCTTTGGAAATTTGTGCAGGAAACAGCACAATTAGATTCAACTGAGAAAACAACACAAACTAATATATCTAGGGAGAAATCATCCTAATTGCGTAATAAGCGGGAGGGAAGTACTTGGAAGCCATTGACTTTATAAAGATTTAGGGAAGATAATAGATAATAAATCAGATTTGACCTAGCAATAGCTTGTCACAGCAAAGGTATAGTTGTGTTTGTGGATCGTGTACACAGAGGCATCTTGTCAGTTCTCAGGGAGGTAATTTTCCCTCTTGAGGTGCTGCAACAGGCTTTCCTTTGGGATTAGATGCTCAGCACAGTTTTGGGCTCCTTGGTTTGAGAGTGGAGTCCCTACCTCAGCAACAAGCTACAGACATGGTTGAGGATATAGAATGAAACTGGAAAAGCTGAGAGAAGTATGTATGTTTTAGTAAAGCAAGGACTACACATGATGGATGGAGGGCAGAGCAGACAAGGATACATGAAGCCACTTTGAGCAGCTGCAGGGTTTACTACAAAGTCACTCAGTTTTTCACCTTGGCTGCCAATCTCAATACTTGGGATGTTTGCCTCATTTCATACCTGCCCTGACCTCCTGCGCTTTGTTTCTTTGTGGTGAAAGTGATTGCAGAAGTGTTCAGGATAAGGGGCTGGAACATAGACAGGGACTTCTTACAATGTTACACCAGTTTATGCCTGACTTACACTGGAATGGGATTTCTACTCGTTGATCAATCTTGTCAGCGTTGGCCAAGAGCCATGAATAAAGGGGGGGAAATTCCTTACTGTAACAGGAGGAGAGTAACAAATACAGACACACCAACACTATCCTGGAAAAAATTTGTGTCTTTTTATTCTTCCTGCCAAAATTGTTACAGAGTTTGTGCTCTAGCCCATGCGGCTGGGTTGGAAGTAGCAAATGCTGCACAAGTACTGTCTAGGATCTCCTAAACCCACAGAATTAGCAGCGATGTTTGGGCTGGCCCTGGACCCATGCTGAATGCACAGACGAATGGAGCCGTTTATCATTGCTCAAGAGAGTCTAGCGGACACTACCTAGGATCACAATGAAACCTTTGGAAAATCAGTGGCAGGTGGAGTAAAAAGAGGAATGTCCTAGTAGTGAGGTCTTCTGGAACAATGCCTGAGAAGAAGCCATCAGCTTTATCATTGGGTAAACTGTGAAAATGATGACACCCTTGAAGGTATCACAGAGGAAGGTAGCTTTTATTTCTAATCTGTCCTCCTTAAGAGAAAGGAGACACCACAAATATCTGCCTTGTACTGTGCCAGGTGTCAATATGAGGATGGCTGGAGGATCATATTGAGGATGTGCTGAAATAAAACATGTCCCAGCAGCCTTGACTGGCCTCCTCTCTGTCACTAAACCACATTCCCCACTTCTGCCATTTTTTAGGAGTTTGCCTTAGGGGAGGGAGTGAAGGCAATTTTTTTCTTTCCTTTGTACTCTACCTTTCATATGGAGCATCTGTTACTGGCTGTACTCCCTAATGTGTCAATATTCTGTTTATAACCTATACTGCTAATACGGTAGATATAGTACATACAACTGTAAACACGCCAACAGCTTTATGTTCATTCAACACAGATATTGAGTTAGTAATTTTCCGCATATTCCAGTCTAGAGCTACAGGTTTTATATCAGATGCACATTGCACTGCTGAGGTTTGTCTCTAAAATTAAGACCATTGAGCATTGCCAAGCCAGTCTGCAACTAGAAACAACAATGACTGTAAAAAGAGTAGACACTGTCAAGGACATACTGAAGTTCATGTGTGAAGATCTAACCATGGAGAAATACCAGTGATTATGAATAAAATCCAAGAAAACTGATAAGGACCCATTTTAAGGAGTCCTAATTTTGGCTATTTTCTGGATTTTCTTGGTGTTAATCTGAGAAGTGTTGTAATAAAAAAAATTATTAATGTAGTATGTGTGTGTGCATATATGTGTTGTATGCTCTGGTCAAACCCAGAACCAGACAGCATTCAGACTTTCCTAACACCTAATTCTCTTTCTGCACTTAATGTTTAAACTGTCATGATCTAATGGAAAAGGAGTCCCTACATGAATATTTGGGCTGGACTGAGTCTCACTAACATCCTTGGACAGGCTAAATGTCTTTTTCCAGCTCACAGTGACATGTTGGGGCTCTGATCTGGCACTGAGATGTCCCAGGAGTTGCTCTGTGGTGTCAGTGACTGTTCTCATGTAACTCTAAGGTCCATGAGACAACAGCTGGGAGTTTAACGTTGTCCTGTTCAGATTGGTAAGTATGATGCTATTCAAACCAGAGTAACACCTGGAGAGTTCAGACAAGGTGGATTAAGCATTGCATGAACGTGTAAAACAGACAGGCAAACATTAGGGAAAAAAGAAATATCACTGCTCCCATTTGCAAAGGAAAATTAGGAACCAAAGTTTCACTTTCAAGGAAGCCAGGAGCATTTTGCATAGGGTCTGCCTGATTTCTTCAAACTCTTCTAAAACTCCAGTTAAAGAGACATTTTAGCCTTCAGAGTTAACTCCATCTGAAGTCAACTGAATACACAAGTACTAGACAACTCTGGAAAAGAGGCTTGTGTCAATTTGCCTGAGTTACACAGGAACTCTGAATTGCACCATGCATTACGTATCCGTAGGCACCTGAGCTGGGACGTACATGTTGCGTTGCTTGTGTACGACACAGTGTGCTTCCATGGAGAATCTTTATCATCCACACTTAAAACATTTGCAGCATCTCTTCAAATGCTCATCTCTGCAAAATGGTACTGATTTAAATAAAGCATTTCAGTTATGAGAATTTACACTGCCAATTAAACAACACTATTTTCTTCTACTGACTCCAAGAATATACATTACTTCAACAGCCAGAGCAAATATTGTTTTGAAGGTGTTTAAACAAATGTACACTTCAGTTGAAAGCAGTTTGCAATAACTAGATTCAATAAAAAATTCTAATTGTAGGCCTCATGTTAAGTCCTGAAACACATTTTTTGGTCCCCATGTGCCTTGTTTTCAAGATGGTAGCACCTGTAAAAACATGCAGTTTGATTTTTGTTATAGATGTGAGCTCTGACAGTCAGGACTGCACTGCACTGCCTGCTTTAGAAGTGGTGACAATGTTGTTGCAGTTTAAGTGGATGTCTTTTATGCAAGGATGTAAAAAGCTGTTGTGCCATGCAAAAACACTGGCCACATACAGTTTCAATGCCACAAAGTGAAGAAAGTAGAGAGTTAAGCCAAAACTCTGAATATTATACCAGCAAAATGCTGTTGCTTTCCCTAAGCCTGCTTTTTGACTAACTGTCCCTGCAGTTACTTCTATTGATTCATTCAGAAGAAAAACGGGAAAAATAAGACTGCTTTTCACTACCTTCCCAGGTTTGCCGACATTCTTGCAGAAAAAAAAAATGCAGTCTTTAAGGTGAATTGGATTTTTAACAAGATTTGCCTGTTTTCCTCATGAAGATTGCCTTTTGCTTCAGATAATTTCCTGTGGTGAAAACCATCTCAGGGGTCCATGACCTCTGCTTCCTCATCACTGAAAGCTTAAAGCAAAATCAAGTGCAAAATGTGAGAACTGAATCCTTATACGTGTAATATTTTGGGGTTTGGGGTGGGTTTTTGTTGAGAATCATTCTGCATTATTATTGTTTGATGCTTCTGATGGCAGTAAAGGCAAACAGGATGAAACAAGAGAGACGGGCAGCTCCTTTGTGAAGTGCAGGTGAGGGACAATGTCCCCACTGAGGCACAACAGGCCATAGGAAGCTCACAAGCCGTCCCTGCAGCAGTGTATCTGCAGCCACCCTCCACAGTAGATCAGTGCAATGTTCACATTCTGGTTGTTTTCACACCCCCTCCACAACCAAACCACACATGGTAATTAAACTGGATGACTAATAAATGATGAGCATAGGGTAACCAGGGGCAGCGCTTAGCCATAAAGAACAAGAAGCACCAAAACCACTGAGAAAAACGAGCAGTAACAGGCAGACCCCAGGCAAGTTTTCCCACAAAGCTCTGCCAATACGCCATGGTCCTGATTTACAGCTCTTCTGCGGCTCCCCTCTGAGCCTCGTCTGCTCCAGAAACTGTCAGTGGTGTGAAACAGCTTTAGGAGTTTTTGCAGGTGGACTCCTCTCCGCTCAGGGCTGCGCTGAAGTCTTACGTGTCTCCAGACTGTAACATTAAAGGCAGAGCAGGGAAAAGCAAACACGTCTTGCAGGAACTGATCCTGCTCTCCTCTTTGCTGTAGACTTCCTGAGTGGGTCTGGATAAGTTTTGTCATCTCACTGTCTAAATTCCTTATCTGTAGCCTGGGTATGGTAAGAGCAGTATTATCTACCTGTTGCATAGCAAGGAGTGTGCTGGTTAATTACTGAAAGTTTATCCCTCAGGGTCAGCAGAGAGAGTGCTATATGATAGCTAAATATTAGTGTGAAATCACAGAAGATAACTGCACATAGCCTCCCTCGCACAGCACGGGGATATTTTATCTTTTTGTTATTTCGAACCACATTCTCCAAAAGCTGAAAATACTTAGTGTCTGTTTAAAAGAAATATTTCAAAGAACACATGCTGGTTTGGGTTGTTTCCCACTGTGCATAGCACCTGCACACAACTGACACTGGTGAGATCTTTGCTTTAATAGAAAAGGTAAAATGAAGTGTTACTTCTCTTTAGGCTCCGTTAAAGGGAACACTATTAAAAAATACTTGTTCCCTAGCCAACTCTTTTTCCTTTATTTTTTCTGCAGTCGTATCTGCTTCGGTGTACATCTGTGCCTGGATGTGTTCCTCTTGTCTTTGTGCCCTGACAGACATCTCCCACCAGGGCCAAGAGAGGAAGGTTTACGAGACATATGCCACTCCATTTTGGGAGGGGGAGGCAGGTTTTCATAAAAGATGGGGCCAGTTTCAGTTGTCATCACAGTCAACATAGTGAGTCCCTGCAGGCAAGGATGGCTACGATGCAACCGGGCTGAGTAAGTCAGGGTTGATGGGTCCTAAGTTGGCTGTACAGGTCTAGAGGTGATAAACACCTTTATTCACACAGCTCACTGTGCTGTCCAGGGTGGAGAGCAGAGTGGTAGCAGCTGTGGCAGCAGTAGTGTCTGTAATGCCCCTGTATCCATATGGCAGCTGCCCAGGGTGGCAGCTGCCAGGCAGTTTTCTCCTATCACACAGGGCAGTGAGTGTCACTCAAGGCACAGAAGAGTATGATGGAAAGACTGGCACATCTCTCTGGGGCTGGCATCTGGGGCTCAGAGCTGCCAGCTACAATGTGGTGTTGCACAGACCATCCTGCGTCAGTGGCAGGAGCAGCTGAGGAATTTTTCTTAAGAACAAAGATCAGGAGAGATCCCTCTTTATTACTGACCTGGGAAGCAGCTTGAAGGCCCAAGCCAGGTGCACAAAGCAACTCTTATAGGTATAGAGCCTAGGGGGATAAAATTACCAGCAAACAGAAGGCATGAAGCCAGGCTGTTTTCTGTCTTAGGCACTACGGGCACCAGGTGAACCATCAGCTTGGAGAAATATGGTGAGGAGAAGTAAAGTGCTACATGCAGTTGTTAAAAAGGACTCATTATCACTGCCTGTAGAAAAGCAGACAGGATGTTCTGCCCTACTGCTGAGAGAAGTCAAGGAATTAGACAGACAGACAGTCTAATTATATTACACAGACACTGCCCATAGTGGAGACACCATGTGGAAATGGTGCCCATGGGGGCTGGTTTGCCACTGATAGCCTGGCCCTGCCTGGCACAAATTCTTTGAAGAAAGTATGGAACAAGGTTTGGGAGTGAGTCTTCTTGGGATGCTAGCTCTTCTCCTTATCCAGTGGGGGGAAGACTTGGTAGGACCCATCCATGTGGAGTTGTGGCATGGTACTGAGAAAAGCCCTAGTTTCCTCTTGGTGCTGGAGATCTGGCATCTGCAGGAAGGGCTAGGAAGGGTCTGTTGGGTGCTACTGCAGGTGTAGGCACAATGGAGTGTCCTGGTCCTTGTCAAGGTGGGTCTGATGAGCACTCTGTGGGGACAGATATCTTACTGACATGTCCATGAGAAATGCCACCAAACAGTGCCCTATCTCTTGAAAAACAGCCTTCACCACAGGCACAGTCAGCCTGCTGGCCTCCCTACAAAGAACCCCCCATAATACTTCATCTCCTGGAAAGTTTGCCTTCTCTCACTCATAAAAAGATGTTTTCTTCTTTAAATCTGGATGCACATCAGCCTTCATTCAGCCTTGGACTTTACTTTTCCAATGCCTCAGTCATATGTGTGGCCTTTTGAAACTGTCTTGAGTGCACTATTCTTACGTGGAAAGAAGAGCATAGCACTCCTCCTGGATCCATGTTGTCCTCCCAGGAGATAGGGCTGGAGCCAGAGGCCACTGCTATGAACAAGAAGTCTGTGCCTACTGCCTGAGTCACAGGTTTTGGACTAAAACTTGGTATCCAACAAGCAGACTGCTGAATTCACTCAGAAAGGTGGGCAGAGGACTGGAGACAGGTACCAGAAGAGGTGTAGTAAAGCCTTTCCACTAAAACCCATCTGAGGTGGAAGATGAACTCTGATTCCACCTTGCTCAGTCCCCTTTTGATTGCTTGCTGCAAGCACAATATTTACTGGTTTGAGCAGCCTCTGGAAGCAATGCAAAAGTATAACAGAGAAATAAATTTCAGAGAGTGCAGAAGCTGAATTGGGTTTCCCAAGCATTCCCATTTAGGGCAGACATTCCCCACTTTCTCCTCATGATGGATATCCCTTCTCCTCCTTCCCTCTTTCCCCTCTCCCCGTTGTCTGGTGGGACCCTTTGGCACGTAGGCAAGGCAAGTAGAGCATCTCTTGCTGCCATTTACACCCCTTGGAAGTGACAGCTCTCAGCCTGATTTAGAACAGATAATAAAGCCTGGGAAGTTGTAATCTGCACACAGATGATCTGCAAAAAGGGCTGCATTCCCCCAGCACACTATGAGCAGTGCTTAGCAGTCTGGACCAGGCACAACAAAATACTTGAAAACATCATCGGCAAGGCAGCGTCCTGCTCCAGACCTCGTTTTCCTTATTTGTCTGTTAATGGGAAGGTATAAGAGGAAGGAGTGAAACTGCCTGACTACATCAGAGTTGGGCTGCAGCCATCTGGCAGGGCTGAAAGTGTACATGGGATTTGGAAAGGCCAGAGGAGAGAAGGCAGTGATGGCAGTGGGAACGATCTGGATATGGCCAAGTGCTTTAGTTCATTGAACAAAGGAAGCTCTTAACCTGCCAGGGCTGTGGATTAGCCCCTCCTGTCGTTAGCACGCTTCTATATTCAGTCTGAAATATCATGAACCATAAACAGCCATCCAAGTACCTCCACATGGAGGGGGGAGGGTCCTTGGTGAGGCTTGTGCTAGAATACTCCCCCCAGCCTTGCTGAGCAATTTTTAAAGAAGTTATTAAAACTTGGCAAGTGTAGAAAATCAGGGAAATTGCTGAAGGCCTGGGAAAGGATTCCTCCCAGTGAGAGACCTGCAGAGATGGGTTGTCCAGTTTGTTAGTATAGGAACGGGACTACATTGCCCACCATGCCAGCAGGCTAGAGTCAGTGGCCCTGGATAGGCTGGGTGTCCTCTCTTCAGGACTGAAAGGCATTAGAGCCAAGGTCTGATAACTGCAGACAGACAGACTAAAACTAGAAGTAAAGACAG
>NW_010307896.1:70993-120462 GCF_000700745.2 Antrostomus carolinensis | reverse complement strand
GACTGGCTGCTCTGGCAAAAGGAGAATGCAAGCAGGCGTTTCTTCTCCTGGTGCCCGTCAAGTAAATCAGGTGTACATCTGAAATGTGTTTTTAACCACGCAAAGGTTTCTGGAAGAGGTGTGATAGCAAAGTTTAAAGGCTTGTGATATACAGAAACCAGACTAGATATTCTTGTAACCTTAATATACCTAAAACCAAAAATATTCAGTATTGCAAGCCTCTCAAAAGTCCAGGTACATGAGAAAATTACAACACATCTGTCAGTCTAAGGCAATGTCTCACCTGACATTTCTCTTTCTTCATAGCAAAGGTGAAATAACTGTACTTTTTGTTGAAGCATATTCTAGTGAGGGATAAATTCAGCCACATTATCTAAGAGGTGTAGCAAGGTAGAATTATCTACACAAACCTACTACTAGTCAGCTGGCACAAGATAACTTATTTATTCATCATGCCTTTGACAGCAATGGCTTAGTTGTGTTTCCCAGACATCTGTGGAAGGGTTCAATCCAGTTGCCTGGTCTTGAAGCAAGCAGACTGGCAGAAGAAACCTTCTGACGGCAGTGCTGATGGTGCAAGCCCAAGAGTGGATTTGGCCAGGCTGAACAGCTTTGTGCCAGGACATATGCACCAGTTCAGGCCATGCCTCTGCCAAGCACGTCAGCTGTGATCCCCTCGGATAGTAGATTGTTTTCAAAACTGCCACCATGGGGTGAAAACCTGCCCCACCAGGGTGGTAAAAAAAGCCCAAAGCAAGTGGCACAGGGACACAGATCAAGCAGCCAGGGACACAGATCCACAGGATCCGATATCTAGGAGTAAATAAAAGACAAAACACACACAAAAACCACCTATCACAGTAACTAGTTATGAAGTTTATCTTTTATAGTTCCAATAGTTTATAGTTGCAATAGAGAATTTTGCTCAGCTGTGAGCAGATGTGTATTAATGGCTGGATTTAAAATGGCTAAGCTCAGACAGATCACAAATGTATTTTGGCAATGTAATCCACAAAATAATACTTATGACAGAACATGCACAATAACACTAATATTTCAAGAGGGATTTAGAAAGAGATGAGATTTACTAGTTGAGAATGAGAAATAAGATATGATATTTAAATGTACAGGGACTTAAACATTTGGATGAGGCGGTAGGAGTAACACTGTGAAAGGTTTTCAAAGTTCAAAACAAAAGAATCCTGAAGTCAGCTCTTCTTAGCAGGATACGCTGAAGTGAGTTATGTACACTCATGTAATTACAGTGATTTCTGTGCCTGTGCAAGAAATCAAGCTGCTGCATATTTGCGTGCACTTGTGGTCAGTTGTGGTTTTTGCTGGTAGCAAAATTTTTGATTGTTCTGAATACCTCATAGACACTGGTATGAACAACTCTGTGGCTACAGTGGAGTTACCTCTGCTGAAGAAGTAGCAATGAGGTTATCGATCCTGACTACGTTTAAGTCCATATGGATTACTTGGCATCAGTAGAATATCTGATCATTATCTGAACAGGAAAAATCTCTAAGCCCCAGCACAGAATGCAAGTAGTGTCATCTTTTTGGAGAGATGAAGGCTAGAAATGTATGGAGGGCCAAGTCAGGATAAAGTCCAGCCACAGAGCTGTAGGGCTAAGTTAAGGTTAGAAGAGTTCATACCAACAGAATTATGCAAGTGGTAGTGGGTTTTTTTAGATGTATCCATGTAGTATGTAAAAGAAATTAACTTATCCTTTAGCATAATTCCCCTTAAGAAAAAGAGATATAGACCTCACAAAAAAGAACAACTTTTTTTGCTTATTTTGAATTGGATTTAACTAGCCTGAACAAGTACTGCAAAGCATATCTCTGTCTGAAATTTATGCCGTCTTGTTATTATGAGCACACACTTCTGTCTGTGTTGCCAGCAGATATTGTATTGAAAAGATTGACTAGCAAGTGCTTTCATGGAAATAATGAATGTTGGTCTGTCTACAGCTATCCAGAAGAATTAGTGTATGTGTTAGGGCCTGGGTACTTTTCACCTCAATTTAGGCAAAGAGCCTGAAGTCTCTCAGTTAATAGTTCAGCTTTATTAGTTGACCTCAGTTCCCAATGAGAAGATGGGTTATTCTAGAAAGGAGTTTATCTAAAATCTGAATAGCTCTGAGCACCTGGGTCTTCCTCACATACATGAACACAGAGTGTCTCTGTGTAACTGTACAGCAGAAAGGTTTCCTGGTTCACGGTGGGTTTGGTCCTTCAGTTGCCCAGATTGGGGACTGGCTGGAACATACCTGTCTCCCTTCTGCATACTGGGAAGTGTCCCATGGTCACAGGTTAGGTATCACTAACATTTCTAACTTTGGGAGCTTAGCTCAACACCCAACATGAGACAGAGTGATGCTTCAGTGGATCTCACTCCAAGAGCTACCTCCATCCAGATCAGATAATCTTCACACTCATTCTGACTTAATTCACCCCATTACAGATCTAAATTTTGCTTCTGTTGCCCCAGTAAAAACATCCATAGGCAGGTGGGGTGCCAAGAGGTATTCCAGGGTCTTGATTAGCAAATAATTTTGATTACAGAATAACATGTGGGAAATTCTAAGCCCAGAAAATCTGCAAAAGAGCATTAGAAGCAAACTTCACCTAAGAAGTTTCTCAGCGCAAGCTATTCTCTTCCCTCTAGATTTTACACTGCCAAGGTCAGCAGAGCCACACACTGCCCACAAAAGGTCCTCAAGTGCAGCTGAAGAGGAATTCCACCCTAAACAAACACCTTCCCAGGGGCTTGGGAAAGATTAGAAGCCCTCAAGCTAGGCAGAGTTTGGAGTTGGTTTTGGCTAGCTCTCACCCTTGAATTTCAGAGGAAGCAAGAATAAAAATGAATGATGCCTCTACTGATAAACATAAGTAGGTATTCCCATCTGCAAGGACTAGGAAACATGGGCAGAGTATGTGTGATTAGGAAGAGGCAGCAATAAGCCAATGTATTCTGCATGGGTGGTCAGGATACAGTAAGGGAATAAAATAAAAAATGTAACTTTATTAGAGATGGCCAATATGGTTTTATGAGATATGGGTCATACTTAATTGCATGACTGATTATTTTTCAAAGATACAGTTGTCACAACTGTATCTCAAAGGCAGAGACATTATACAGCTTAATTTTCAAAGACATTCAGTAAAGTAATTTCTCAGATTATTAATGACTGTTTTGAGAATAGCCTGTTCAGAAGAAAACTGGGTCAAAAGGGCAAGGTTTTTAAAAATAATCAATTTACTGTCTATTTTTGGGTATGTGCACCTTCTCAGAGTTCAGAAACACAGTTATCTTCCTATTTTCAACTTGTTCTTATTCTCTCTGCATATTTTACAGGCACAGATATTTACACAACTAACATAAACAGCAAAATGAGAGAGCATGATAGTCAGGAGACATCCTAACTCTGGGTTTCGCTGCTGTACTGAGATGCATCTCCCCACATCTTACACATCCTGGTGCTACAAAGTGTGAACACTGATTAGTCATTGAGTTCTCTCTGTGGTGAAATAATTCTCCCAGTAGGAATCTAAGGTCCAAGCAAGAAATTGTGTTGAGCAGTGCCCAAGTGAGATGGTCTTTGCCTATGATGCAGGCTTTGTCCAGCAGTGAGAGACAGTACAGATGTGGCTTATGATCCTCTGGTTCACTCCTTACAGTGAAATTTTGTGTTAAAATAATGTAGCACTACTGCAGAAATAATATGAAATTTTACTATATGAATATTTTTCACAATCTCAAGTAGATAACTTCGTGCTAAGAGGACATTTCAAGCAAGTTGTCATTATTAGAATGAAAAAATTAATCAAGACTATGGAATTTAATAAGTCACTTTTCCTTGCTTTTACTTTGAATTTTGCCTTGAATAGTAGTCACTTTCCAAAGTACTGGGCAGAAAGTTTCCTTCCTGTAATTTATTTTATATCTGGTTTTCTAAGACTTCAGATTATTAATGTCCAATTCTTTAATGATTCCCCACTTGACTGACATTTTACAATGTTGGCTAGCAAGAACTAGCAGATCAGCTTTTTTGTTTTTATTAAAGAGTTTCTCTGTCAAGTCAAGAAGAAAACCTTATGAAAGATTGCTGAGTGGTAAAAGGCAGGGAAAAGGAAAAAGGAAAATATAATCCACCTTCCCTAGAATTCTAACAACATTTGGAAAATATTAGGAAATATAAAATTTTGAAATATTTTATAATGCTCCAGACCACGGGAAATAGGTGGATTTGGAACTGGTAAAAAATAATGTAGCTCTGTTTAAATTAATCCAAATTTGTGACATATGATTATCTGGCCCAGAGGTGATATCTTCTAAATAATATTTTTTCTTATTCTTGTCTATGCTGATGAAGTCACTGCTGTGCTCCAAAGTATCAGTGTGTTTTGAATCCTTCACTTTGGGGGAGGATACATTCCTTGTTACATTAGCCCTCTGGATTCCTGTAAAGTATTACTCTTTACATTTAAAATTGATAGATGGATTTGAACACTAGCTTTCTGTTTGACATTTTATTTGGCAAGCTGTGCCAGTCTATTATGCTGATCTGATAGAGTATCCAAATTATGAACAATAATTTTATAGGTAGGATTGACTGTAAAGTTTATTTAAAGAACTGCTTCCAGAGAGATACCTCTGGCTGGGAATCTCCCTGCTGTCAGTACTGGGCTCCTTCCCAGCCTGCTGGGAACCAGATCTGTCTGAGACAGGAAGAAGAAGCA
The DNA here is from genome assembly GCF_000700745.2 of Antrostomus carolinensis. Lineage (NCBI taxonomy): Eukaryota > Metazoa > Chordata > Aves > Caprimulgiformes > Caprimulgidae > Antrostomus > Antrostomus carolinensis. The sequence goes on along the minus strand of NW_010307896.1, from coordinate 115,714 downwards.
CAAACCATCTGGCAAGGCAGCTTTTCTAGCAGAAGAGGAGTTTTGAAGTGAGTCATCTTCGGGGTTATTGTGGGTACAGTTGCTGGACAATCCTGCTCCTCTCACATTTACTGTGTACTTGAGAAATGAGCAGCAGGGTAACTTTTTTGAAATGTGATTTGCATACCACTGTTATGTTGTGAGGAAAACAAGCTTCATTTCACATTTTCCTCTAGCTGTTTGGTTAAGTTGTGAGTTTTTCTCATTTTCACCTGCATTGCACAACTGTAGCAGAAATGCAGTTCTTCCTTACCTGGCCTCACCAGCTCATGTCACTCACCCCTTGCTTGCTCTTCTTCCATTTACCTTGATGATCCCACTCTATTTGCCAGTAGTCTGACTGTCTTTTCTCTAAGTCTGACAAAAATTATTGAGTTTAAAGAAGTGAAAAAATCCAGGAGGACTGGATTTTAGGGAATATAATAATGTCATAAACTGAAGTAGGGAGACTTTTACATACATAAGCCCCCAATACAAGACGAGTCGAGCAGTGCAACAAGCTGACAGAGAGGCTGTGCAGTCTCCATCCTGGGAGGATTTCCAGATCTGACAGGAGTGAAACCCTGAGCAACCTTGTCTGAATTACTGTGTCCAGCTCTGGAGTCCACAGCACAAGAAAGACATGGACCTGCTGGAGCGGGTCCAGAGGAGGGCCATGAAAATGATAAGAGGGATTGGACACTTATCCTATGACCACAGGCAGAGAGTTGGGGTTGTTCAGCCTGGGGAAGAGAAGGCTCTAGTGAGACCTTATTGTGACCTTTCAATACTTAAAGGGACCCTATAAGAAAGATGGGGACAGACTTTTTAGCATGGCCTGTAGTGATAGGACAAGGGATAAGGGTTTTAAACTAAAAGAGGGCAGATTTAGACTGGATATAAGGAAGAAATTTTTCATAATGAGGGTGGTGAAACACTGGAACAGGTTGCCTAGAGAGATGGCAGAAGCTCCATTCCTGGAAACATTCAAGGTCATGCAGGAAGGAGTAAACTCATCTGGCTGAAAATGTCCCTGCTCACTGCAAGGAGGTGGGACTAGGTGGCATTGAAAGGTCTCTTCCAACCCAAACCATTCTGTGATTCTGTGATTCTATGAATTTGGTGCTGACCTTGCTTTGCACAGGAGGCTGGGCAAGGCCTTGGCAAACCAAGGCCCTTTTCACTTGAATTATTCTGTTATTACACTAGAATCTCTTGAAACCTTGTGAGAAATAGTCAATAAAAATCACATTCTGGCCCTCAAAAGAGAGACTCCAGCAGAGACAGCCCTGAGGGTACTGTGCTTGTGTGATATGTTAGTAAGTTTAGATAAATTTATTATGATTTCAAGAGTCTTTACAAAGTTTCACTTATGCACCAGAAATCTAACAAGTCTGCTCTAAAAAGATGTCTTGCATTTATGTGTATTTTCTTTAGGTGCTATCTATTAATTAATATTAACTGGATAGCTGCACACATTTCCACACCACTGGCTATACATAAATATTTTAATATCTGTTATTTCTCAGAGGCATATATGCTGAGCATAGCAGCAGTTTGTCAAAGTTTCACAGTATTCTTGTTCACATAATGAGGTAATGTAGTTAGGTTATAACTACTCAACTGAAAAGAGGTAGGAATTAAATCTTTGGCTTCTAAGGATATATTAATTACTTTACTCTAACCACAGAGTATTGGTTGGAAGAGGTCACTTTTTAATAACATAGGTTCAGGCCATTGTGCAAATAGCACTAACAACATGCAGAAGGTGGGATGGGGAGAAATAAGATGAAGGTCAGTAGTACAAAATGCATAGTCAGTTATTCAGCATTAAGTAATCTGTGAAAACTGGGACCTCATGAAATGGGTATAACATCAGAGAAGGACAATGTATTAGTTCCAGAATAATTACAATGCACTAAAGTAATAACAGCATGAAAAAGGTAAAGGTGAAGCATTTGCAGGAGAGGTGTGAAATGCTACTATGCTGCACAGGTGTCTGGCAAGTCTTCACCTGAGAGGACACACACTACTAAAGTCATCTGTGCTCAGGGATCATCAGTTAAGATCAAAACAGGGACATAGGAAATCTGCTAAGAGGACAAAGGTAGTTACCACAAGGGAAGACTTAGAGTATGTTTTTCAGTCCATTAAAAAAAAAAAAAAAAGCCTGAGAGAAGATGGAAAATTGTTTACAAAGGGATGTTGGTATGTTCATGGCGGGGGGGGTCCTAGTGGACTAGTCACCCTAGTCACCCCAGTGACTCCAGTAGTCTCATGTTCCTGTTTTCTCCAAGTTAAAAATATCCCTTAGTTTATATACTACCATGTAACTATAAAAAGTGAGATGTTAGGATATTTAAATTGCACAATAGGTTGTCAAAGCTGCTGCTAGGGCACCTAACCTAATTCATCCCTAGGACACATGCTGCTGGGCTGGATGCTGGCTGTTGTTGTATGAGGTGTGGCAACTCAGGGATGACACAAAGCTGAGGAGCAATTCCCCCTGTAAGGTAGGTACATTAATCCCCTCACTCCTTCAACTGAAAAAAACAAACAAACAAAAACAAAACAAAAAACCACAACAAAAGCACATGGGATGCCACCGGGACAAAAGAGACTCACGTGGGCTCGGCACTGCAGAAGCTCTGAACTACGGAAAAAGCAGCAAGTGGCATGGATAAGGCTTATATATGTCAGGCATGAGCCCTTGCCCATTGGCTTGGAGTAAGGCAGAAGCCAATGCAGGCACTTTGCTTTTATGTTTCCCCTAAATCTTCACTGATCCTGTCCACTGAAGCTAACCTAAAAGCAATTTATTCCTATTGATACTGTTATACTTTAATTTTTATATGTGCAGCTTTAACATAGTTTCTAGTACTTGCCAATGTTAAAAGGGGTGGCTATCGCACATACTGGTGAGAAAGAACATTAAAGAAACACAATTAGTCCTGTGTAGGACTGTTGTAATAGCAGAAAAGAGGAGACAGTAATATAGTCCTCTGGACATGAAAAGGGCCAGGACATTAATCTTTAGTTGTTCCTACATGAGGATTTAGTTAATCTTAATCTGTATTGCAGAGTTTAGCTCATGCCACTGTTCATGAAACATTACATTTGAAATCTTTCAGACAGGTCTTGTGCTCAGTGATGTGAGTGTAAATATATTGATTTCAGTGGATTTGCTTATTGCAGAGTGATGTAGCAATACTTGGGATGACCTGAGATATCTATACAGAGACTCATGACACAGGAAGTTGGAGTAAACTGTGCCACCTCTTCCCTCAGTAATTTTAAGATGACCTAAATGAACTGCTGTTTTCAAAATGATAAGCAGGGTTTGATAAAATCAGTTGAGATGATGCTGAATGTTGCAAATACATCTAGCTAATACATCCTGCTGGTTTGTAGGATGATTTCTCCATCCCCTACCTTCCTGCTTTTACCCACAGCCGCTATGTCTCCCCTCAGAAGTCAACTCTGATTTTGGTCTTATTTATGTTGTACTCATAACAGCTCAACTCTTGACTCCATGGTGAGATATGGCCATTCACACATTATGCAGCAGATCTATGGACCTGGTGAAATCCCAGTGGTATCTTGATAGCTGAAGAAAGAAAAGGAATTTTTAAATGTGCTTTCTTGGACAGGAAATCTTTTAAATCACCCAGCCACAGCCGCACTGTGATTCGACAGGGAAACCATTCCCCCTGTTCCATTTGAAAACAAGACCTTCTGCAACACTCAGGTTTCTTTTTCTTTTTTTTTTCTTTTTCTTTCTTTTTCTTTTTCTTTTTCTTTTTCTTTTTCTTTTTCTTTTTCTTTTTCTTTTTCTTTTTCTTTTTCTTTTTCTTTTTCTTTTTCTTTTTCTTTTTCTTTTTCTTTTTCTTTTTCTTTTTCTTTTTTTTCTTTTTAGTTGTAGCATCCCACTTATCTGCCAAGACCCAACTTGTCAGTGATACAGTGACATTCCTAGAAAGTTGCTGGCAAAGAAAAGTCCGAAAGTTCTCTTTTGGCTCACACACCACTCCAGAATCCTGGTTCTACCACAGAAACAGGACAAGAATCCAAGGTTGAGTGCAATTTTAAGGTTGAGCTTGTGGATTTGGAAATAGAATTGCCCCTTCTTGGCTATGTGCTTACTCTGCTGTAGACTTTTAGAGCTCCGAAGAAACGGAAGTTTTTGCTGTACTGGAAAGTTATACTAACTTATCAACTGTGAGAGGGGCCACATACCCAGGCTTGGTTAGAGGATTTGGTTGCCTAGAGTGAACAGATTTTTTATTTTAACTTCACGACACAGAGAGACACACTAGCTTTCCCTTACTACCTGTATATATATAGTGGTAAGGTGATTTTCAAAGCCTGGTGGATTGCACTGAGCTGGTTTCTGTGATGCAGTATCATCTTGACCTTCACAGGTCATTCATCATTACAGGCTGAAAACATGAGGCTTTGTCAACCAAAATAAAGGTGAGTTTATCAACATCCTGAAAGTTGCATATTAAACAGATTTTTTTCCAAGGAAATATGCTTCTTATTGGCAACAAATCTTCTAAACTGTGCACAGAATGCTCAATTGCTGCATGAAAAGGAATATTCAGTCCCTCAAAAGAAAAAACAAAACAAAACAACTAATTTCATCATACAAATATGGATTATCTACATCATCCCAGTACACTGACTGCCACTCTGTGAAATGTGAGTGCACTTCTTGCAGTAAACTTGCAACCCAAACCAAATGTGTGAGATTGGAAGTGGCCTATGGAAAAAAAGGCATGGCTATTCCACCTTTATAACTTTCTTTTTCTTAAAGTCAGCTCTTTAAAATACCTTATATCAGGTATTTTTGGTGAACTGTTCTAAGTAGGACAAGTTAATAGTCCAGTAAGACAGACCAGGCTGTGCTTTTAAAAAGGCTTTGTTTTTTACCCTCAACAAGCTTGCTTTTCCAAATAATATCATGGCTGAAAGGTATGTGGTTTCCTCCCAAAGCCATGTCCATCTTCAGGCCTTTGCTTTACTACTTCACACTACTGCAACCAGTCAATCCCTTCAGCTTTGTGCCTGCACTCAGGGATGCACCTTGAGGACTATTGGTCTTTTCAGGCAGGATCTTGCTTCGGACAGCAGCTTCCAAGTGCTCTGTTCTCACTATACAAAGAGGTGCTTAATTGCTACTTGCATTAACCCAAGCAAAAACTAATTTGCATGCCTGAGACTGATCTCTAAAATGGAACCATATGTTTAGCAGCTGCCTTTAGCTGCTTTCAGCACAGCAATGGGATAGTTTAGGCAAGATCTGGAGGGCGAGCAACCCTGTAACGGGGAAAGGAGTGTCCTGAAGTGCCCTTAGGTCCTATATTGATTCATTTACGGGTTAGACATTTTTAAAAGAGCCCTGTGCTGCTGGTAGATCAGAGCATTGCATTTCTGATGGAAAAAAAATTGTGCCCAGGAAAATTTCTGTTTGTTTCCACAAGAACATGTTGATTTGGACCCCTCAGTGCCATGCACTTGGGTCAGTAAGGCTGGCCTCTCAAGAAGCTGAACACGACTGAGAGTCTGGAAAGCCCTGGTCTGTGGTAGGCTGAGCTTGTGGTGCTGGCAGCTGCCTGGCCATGCTGCCAGGATGTCTGCGGGCTGGATGGGAAGTGCAGGCCTGGGCATCTGAAGCAACAGTCAGGGTGTGCTTCCTAGGACAGAGGTCTGACAAGGCTGTGATGGGGCTTTCCAGCCCAAGGAAGCAGGAAGTGCCTGCACGAGGGCAGCACCATGGAGATACTTCTCCTCCTGCACCCCTCTACAGGCACGTGTGGCTCCAGGGAGCCAGAAGCAGGCATGGAGGGGGAAGGGGATTTTTTAATCTGGGACCAGCTCTGATCCATAAGAAATAAAGTGCAGTATTTGGAACCTGTTCTGGACTCATGTAGCCAGAAGGATTTCTGAAGGGGGCTAAACTTGCCATGGTATTTTCCCTTTTTTCCCCCTCAGGTTTTAATGTTGGAGAAGAGGCAATGAAAATCAATGGGAATGGGAAAGGAAAAAACCCCATGAGCTCATGAAGGAAATCAGGGTGTTGGTATCAGTCTCTGGGCTTTATTGCTTTGCTCCACACTGCAGAGCAGACAGCCTGCAGGTCCCATGACCCTGGAGCCCTCTGGCTTCAGAGCAGAGCAGCGCTGAGGGAGAGCTCTCCTACAGCAGCCATGTGCTCTGCCAGTGCCAGAGGGACAAGGAGCAGCAGTGCTGGTGGTCCGAGGTGAGTCAAGGGGCTTGGTCAGCAGGGCAGAGCATAGGCTCATGCACCTGTTACTTGACAAGTTACTCAACTCAGCGGTTGCCCCAGTAGCAGCCTGTCTGCACATTTCTAGTGCCCAGCTAATGCGATGTAATTCAAGTTATCTTTGCTCGCACTCAGAGAGCTCTTTTAAGGATTCACCTCTCCTTCCCTTTGCCCTGGCTTAGCAATGCATCTGTCAACAGCTCCTGTGGCTCAGCTGATGTGTGGTGACTTGCTAATCTGTGACTCTTGGGTGACTCCAGTGGTCTCGGTGCAATGATGCCCGTTCTGCTCCAGGAGCCGTGCAGCAGAGCAACAAGCCAGACTTTACATACAGGCACTTCCATTAATTTATACATACAGATATGCATTTGTTTGTATGCTATATTTATGCAGTATATCTATGTTTACTTATGTTTACGTATAAACATACACACTCACTTTGTGTATTTATATGTATGTCTGTGTGTATGTATATACCTACATGCACGTGCATAAATATATTTGTACACCTGGACAGCACATGAACTAGGTATTCAAATTTAGAGTATTTGGATTCAGAGAACTTGTGCTGGGGGTTGAGTTAGATGAGGATTTACATTTATCAACAGTTCTTGACTACCTCTTTGCCATAGGAATGAGAGCAGTGCTTGGCTAGAACAACTAGGGTTAACTAAGCTGACAGCTCCTCTGAGAAAATCTCGTGCCAAAGAAAGTCAAACGGGGGTGGAGGGATGGAGGGGAAGATATATGAATGATTAAAGTATCTAAAAGGAAATCAGTAATTTTGAAATGCCAGAGCTGGAAGCAATTAGTGGCTGGCTGGCAACTCACAAGAATCAATAAAAGAAGGAGGCAATTTCTAATAACTCAAAAATAAAATCTGCTGATAAGTTAAGAAGGAGCTATGGGGGAAAAAAGAGGTGAATAGGAAAGTAAATCTGTTAACAATTATTGTCAGTGCCAACACTGCCTTGGAAGAGTCACGTTTGTTCTACCACCTCCACCCGGCCAATTATAACAATATATATTCACCAGGCTCTCATGACAGGAGCACCCACCAATCCCACTAGCGCTAAGGAGCTGCTGGCATTTGTTTTTATTTTAATTTATCACTCAGCTGTTTTGAATCACATAAAGCTAAAACTTGGCTTACAAGTTGTCAGTTCCAATGCTAATCTTTTATGCTTTCTGCATATGTGCCTGTGTGATATGTATATTTTCTGAATTGTAAAATTGCCATGGAAATTTCCTAGTCTGGGTATGAAATATCCTCTCCAGCCTTTTACTGTAAAGATTGGTCATGTTAAAGTTATTGACACATGTTTACTCCCCAAACAGGAGCCTGCCAGATAATGCAAACTAGCTGGGTCTAGTTTACCATGCCTTTACAGAAGTTTAACAAGCTAAGCCAGAGCTGTAGATCAGATTCTATGTGTGTAGGGTAGTCCTATGCAATGGGACAATATCCATGTGATTTCCTTGATTTATCTAATCAGGTGATAAACAGCACAGGCATGTGATAAATTGCATTTATTTTTCACCTTTTGACCTCCTCACTGTTCTCTGCCCACTAATCCATTTCTGCTGGGACCACTTCTGGCATTACAAACCTCTGAGCAGCACTCAAACAGAAAATGCTTGAAAAAAGCCTATCACAGGTGGTTTCCTCTTTTCCTTTGTAAAAAATGAGTTCCCCTTTTTATCCTCCTCCAAAAATTTCTACTAGTCCAGAACAGATACCAGCAACAGGTACAGGATGTTGCAGCTGAAGGGGCTGGCTCATCAGCCAGAGCTGGACATGCCCATTTGAGGTCCTCAGTTTGGGGCTACAGTTATTCTGGTATAAATGGTAAATTCTTGTGAAGTGCTTTCTCCAGAACCTGGCAGAAACAAGCCATATGGTAGCTTGCTCTGGTATAAATATTATGTTGCAAAAATCACTCATGTATTCAGTGCATCGGAAGAATTTTGCTGGTTTTGGCTCCAATCCTGTAATATGCTCTGTATGGGCAAGAAGTCCTTCCTCATGGACTAACTGAAAGATTGATGCTGTATTTGGACCGTACAGTTGAAAGCAGTCAGCTGCTTCTCGGCACTGATGAGCTGGTTTTCATTTACATCTAACTTAAGTGAGCAAGTTCCTTTGTAACTAGTATAATGTAAATTTGCACGCTCTTTTCTCTAGGACATAAATGTATCACACTGGGGTTCCAGAGCTCAGGACAGAGCTTGAGATGAACTGTGAGCCCCTGATTTTCTTCATCCAATGTCATACCCTGAATCACTTGCATCCTGCCCAACTTAAGGCTGTTTCTCTCTTGAACTTGATATGACAAGGTAATTATTGTAACGTGAACTTGCAATAATATGAACTTGCAACAAATCATTGTATGGTCTGATGGGAAGATAAGGAGTAATAACAATATTCTGGGTGCCAGTGGCATTGCAAGTGGTAGGTATCACACAGAATCACAGAATCACAGAATGTCAGGGACTGGAAGGGACCTCAAAAGATCATCTAGTCCAATCCCCCTGCCGGAGCAGGAACCTAAATGAGATTAGGTTCTGATCTCAGACGGAGAGTCTTCTGAGAGAAGGCAACTTGTGCACAGTCCATATGCTGGTGGAGTGACTACATATGTACCACTGCTGTGCAGGTGCTCAGAAGACTTTCCACCATCTGCACCTACACTACGTGCAGCAAACCTAGACTCTCTTTCATACCCCCGTACAGAGCCCACACTCCAGCCAGGACATACAGACACTCCCTGTTTCATGCCCAGATGAATGTAATTTCTTAATACACTGATAAAACCAAATGTTTTATTCTAATGTAATCAAGTTTGGTTGTTTGGGTTATTTTTATTTTAGGGAATTAATCTATACTTTCTAATGTAATCAAGTTTGGTTGTTTGGGTTTTTTTTTTTATTTTAGGGAATTAATCTATACCGATCTGCACAGCAAAAACACACCCAGGCTTTGGAATAGTTTTTGAAAGAATGACAGACTCCTTCAGTAGCTCAATAAACAAGCCAAACTAAACTAAATCACACCAATCATTTCCCTACCTCATTTTCCTCCAAGCTCTGAAGCATTCGGAGATTCAAGAGTTCATTCTGGCATGTGGCTTCTCCTTTGAACTATGGACTGCAGTTTTCTGCCTCTCTCAGCTATTTCCACAGTTAGAACAGACCATTCACCATGAATGGCTTCAGCCTCATCAGTTGTTGACACACACTGACCTCCTTGTTTTTCGGTTCTGTTCTCTGCTCTCAAGCCATTTTTCTACAGATATCCTGGAGAATGGTCATTGCACTTTGCACACATCCAACTCATTGTCCCATGTTGCTCTGAGTGGTGGCATCTTATTCCCACGGTTCCTGGGCTAGGGGAGGTGTGCCACAGGCAGTCCTAGCAGAGTAAGTCTGAGTCTACCTAACCCTTGTCATACAAGGAAGTAACATTTTTGTGAGATTGCCTCTTACTCATAAAAGTTTATGCATGCAGGCATAAACTTTGCAGTTTGCATGAGACTACAAAGTCACAGCATTTTCCTACCTACCTATAGACTGGAGCACATTAAGGGGAGGAAATACATGCAGCGACCTATATGGGATTTGTCTAGCTCCAATTTATTAAAGGTCACTCAGCATGAAACGATTAAAAAAATAGCTTATGTCTAATAAGTGTATTTGGATTCTTGGAGGTACATTAACCTAGCTGGATAGACATAATTTCTTTGGATTTCAGGAATGCATTTAGCACTGTACCACACATCGGTGCAATCTCAGTAAGTCAGAAAGCATTAGAGGGATGGCGAGGAACTGTCAAAGGGAACAGTTCAGCAGCAGGTCGGGGCACCAGGAATCTGCAGAATAAAAACAAAAGTGTGAGATATTCACTCTTTTAATTTCTTTAAATGATGCAAATGTTCAAAACCCACCTATTGCTCAAGATCTGGAAAATAAGTTTTGCAAACTTGGACCAAGCGGAGATTCCTTGTATGTTTGCATTGTATAGGATAAAAGTGCAAGGTGCTGCCCAGCTTCCTAGGTGAGTGACTGGTGTCACTGGAGGTTATCAGAGTGTTGGGGGGACTGCAGAACCTGCCTGCCTCACCCCCATGCTCCCCCAGCCAACAGTGGGGAGGGCTGGGAGCTACAATATACCAGCCGAGTGGTTTCTCTCTCCCACGCTTCAGAGGGGAAGTATCAGATTGTCAGGCACAGTCTGGTCAACACTCCACTCCTGGGATAGTGTAACCACATACTGTCCTTATTTGGGCTGGATTGCAGGGTTACGAGCCAGTCCTTGGACTTTTTTTTTGACTTTTAACAAGTTCATTTTGGTGAGACACTTTTTTTCCCCTGTAAGGAAAAACCCCACAAATATTTTTAGAGCTGGTTAAATTATTTGTTATGAACAGATTGTCCAACAAATTTTAGCCTTTTTCTGAACATGAGTCATTCACAACCTTATTTCAGTGGATGTATTTGTTATTCATAAATACTAAAGGAATAGTTTACGCAAAGGAACTTCAGTCTCTGGGTTATTCCAGAGCTGCTTGGATTTTTATTAGTGTCCGCTTTTCCTGATCCAAGATTGTTTATCTAGGCTAAGAAGCACCATATCTGCACTGTAAATAGTAATAAAGGACTTTAAACAGGTGAATACCAGTTAAAAAAATTTGAAGGAATGGAAACTAAAAATGAACTAGTACTTGTGGTGAAAGCATGTTAGCATTTGGCTTCAGATCTTTTTGTGGATATGGCTGTGGTCAATGAAACCGCTGCAAACACAGAGCAACATCATTCAACAAATCACATCGGGAAAAAAAGATCGATATATCTATGCAGAAAAAGATTGTGTTGTATACCCAGCAAAGGACTTAGGCAACTATTCCTTCATGGATTCACTCTAAGTATCCTTGTTTGGGCTAAAGTTTTCTAGATCAGTAGAGTTTTGCCCTTCTCTCTACCTGGAGAGCTTAGTCTGAGCAGGTTGGCACTTGCTTCTGGCATGGGTTAATAAACTGGATCAGCAATTAGGGTTAGGGTAGTATTTAGGCTCTGAATATCTGGATCTGGTAGACCAAGTTAACTGCTGCACCATGGCAAGTCCTCAAGGCTAGGATGAGGACTTAGATCAGCAGGGGCAAATGCATGTATTTTGACAAAATGTTGGTGGGTCAAGGTTACAGTTACCTTTTAGGTCAGTGGCAGCTGCAGAACTGTTTTATGTGCCAAATCCTACATGTAGATGTGTGAGATACAGCAGTGACCCTATCTCCATAGCCCATGCTGCCAAAAACGCCAGTCCTCACCCTTAAATAAAGCACAGACCATTGATTCCAACTGACCTCTGTCGGCAGAGACCTTGTAGAGACTGCTGGTTTTTGCAGTAAAGCTCTCTCTTTGGTGCTTTGTGTCTCCAATCTTATTTCAGTTCCAAATCCTGACCTTAACCACCCCAGCAAGCCCCAGAAATGCAGTGAATCACACTGACCACTTCAGACTCCAGGCTTGAAATGAGGTTTGTGACCACCCTACAATGAGCAATTACTTCAGCTTTTCAGATCCTGCTTTCATAAACACTACCCACAAACTATTGCATTGCCCACTTCAATTTACAAAAGTACCTCCTTCTGAAATTCACTTCAGTGTAGCTCAGTGGAGCTGGCGAGATCAATCTACATACATAGCCATATCACTAATATCCTCTAGCAAAACTTCAGTTCAAATACTGGCAAAATGATTTCAAGTCATAGCTTATAAATGCTAATTAAATTACCTCCTGTGTTTACTCTTTCAAACTGTTTTTCTTTGCTTATTTTTCATCATATATTTTATAGAGTTTAAAAATCTGAGACATAGAACCCCTTAAAAACCTAAAAATTTTAAAGAATATACTTGAAACTATATATTCTATACAGTTAAAAAAAAAAGACTAGATTTGTATAGGTTTTTTATCATAAAGTATTGTATAATAATTTATTATTTGAATTTCATTAATTAAACTTGACTTACTAATTTATGCATGGACTATTCTTCCTTTCCAAGGAGTTATGTGTGGAGGGTTTTGGCTAGGATGGAACTGGGTTAGATGTTCTCATCTCCTGGTTCTGTATTCAGGCACGCCTCATATTTTCCTCTCTCATGATTAACTATAATTTTCTTGGTAGCTTAGAGAAAGCAAATGCTGAAGAAAGGTGGAAGGGTTGTGACTTCATAATCTGGAGGAATAGCCAGGAAACTGGGTTTGATGAAGAAAAATACATTGGAGATTGGTTTAATCTTTAGGACACCTACTAGACATCAGAAACTGAAAGCATCAATCAATGTGCACTAATTTTTCAATTAGGAAATTAACATATATGAATTATTATTAAACTCTCATAGCATTATAACATTATTGATGACCTCCTAATAGCGCCCTTAAGGCACACTGTCTTACCTTAATCAGTTCAAGGAAACAAAGCAAGCAACTGAACAGAAAAACTTCAGAAATATGAATGGCTAGTAAAATAGCTGACCAAAATTCTTATGTCAATTCTCCTCATATTCGGAGTCTGTCAAACCACTTCTCACTTTCTCTGGGACCTGGGAGTTCAACACTGTAGTTATTGAACTGATAATACAGTTTATTGTGACATTTGGACTCATATGAAGGTTTGCATTCCAGAAAACCTCAAACTTCTTCCATTTGTAAGCCTTCTTATATATTTTTCAGCCCAGCTGAGTGATAACCTTCAACATTACACTTAATGCTAGGTCACTACTTGTTTTCTGTTTCCCCATTTTCTTCCTCTGCACCACGGCCTACAGCAGGATAGTTGTGACAATTCCCTGAGGTGAGTCCTTGCTTATAAAATGTAGTATGTTCTTTTTCAGATAGATTATTCCTAACACGTATTTTCTCCTACCACTGATAAACATCTTTTTGCCAGAAACCATGCAGTAAGGCAGACCTGTAGTGGTTCAACCTGCATGTTGGCATTTAATCATGTATCAGATACAAATGTCATGTACCACACTGGCTAGCGTTTCATCCTGACAGAAATATATTGCCCAACTTCTCTAAACCAAGCAGATAGAAACTATTTACCATTTCATGTTTCACTTTAACAGGTACCAGTAACAGTCAGATCTTCAGTACTCCCTTGGTGATATCATTTGTGTATATCACAAGTGGGCAGATGCCAGAACAAAGATAGGTGTACAAGTCAAATTACCTGACATACCCACAGCTCTGACATGCTTATCTTATGACATATTTGCAGGTCTGAAATTCTGCTGACCCCACCGCTACACCAAATAAATCTTCAGTGCTGTGAGCAATATCATTACTACAGCACAAAGATCTTGCTTAATAAGTCTAGAAATTTGTGTCTGACTGCTTTAAAGAAGGGTTTGGATGTTTTCCAGGTGACCTGCCTACATGCATATAAATGTATACGTTTCTTTAAAGAGTACCTTAGACTGTGAAGCTGACCAGAGAATCTGTGAAAATGTTAAATTTATTAAGAATGGGTTGACTGCTCTCTTTAGCTATGTGCAACTTTTATGGATGATCCTTCAAATCTGGCTGCTGGTTGAATTCCAGATATTATATGTAGCTATGTATGGTTATAATAATACTGCTACAGGCTTTGCTATAGGCGATATCAGGGGGATTGCATATGATTGCACACACATGTGTCAAGCCTGCAGCAGTATGGAAGACCACATTCAGGTCTAAATTCTGAACCAGGTCTCAGCCACCTTAGCTGTAAACCTGCTATTTCACAGGTTCAAGGCAAAATGCAACAGATTGGGAGATAGTTTTTAGGGCTTGTGTCATATGCCCTTGATGCTTTTGTCCTTTCAATAATATTAAATGTACTTTAAAATACTAAAATGTACGAAATACCTTCAGACTGAAGGGCTTTATGACTCAGACTAACATCAGTAGTCCCAGAGTATACCCTTCTGAAAGCAACATACAGGAGTCTTCCAGAAAATACCTACACTGTGCAACAGTTTGGAAGCAAGCAATGCACCAAGTTAGGTTAAGATCTAGAGGATGTCATACACACCTGTGAGTTCTGGTAAGTTAAGCAGAAAGACAGTACCAGAATCACCTCTGCTAAACTGGTCTTTTCCCAAGTTGTTGCTGCTAATATCTGATTGCACAGATTCACATAACCACAAAAGTTAAGAAAAAAGCCCTAATATTTTCTAATTTTCATTATATATGTGGATATCTGAATGTCTGGATACACTGTGGTATATCAGGCATTGAATCAGAACTGTACATTTATAATGTTTATAATACTTATTTATGAATGTAAATCAAGATTCTATACTAAAAATACATTTCTTGGGCATGAGGTATTTTATTTTATTTTATTTAGGGATTAAAGGGATGCTTTTAGGCTGCATTCTAACTGACTGTAATACTTAGGCATTTCTCCTTTATCCCTATCTATGTTTCTTAATTAAATTGTGAAATATTTTCAGTAATTTCTTGAAGAAACACTTGAAAGTCATTACATCACAGATCAGATGTTAAGAACAGTTTGGTACCCTAACGTACTGAAATGCTGTAGTGCTATCTTATGAAAGGTTAGTTTTAAGTTTTTAAATAATGGGCAATAATTACCTAATTTACTGGAGCAAACAGAAAGAGTGGGAAAATTTTGTTTGACTTTCAAGTGCAAAAGTAAAGAAATAAAATACTGAATTTAGATTTTTTTACACTAAGAATTGGTGCAAATTTTCTCTTTGCTGTCAATTGAAAAGACAATCTGAGAATTATTCTGCTCCTAGTTATACCAGGTCACCATGCAACCCTATTAACCTCAGAAGCGTTAATCTTCAAAATAGTAATGACAAGAAGCAGAAGACTGCTTCTGTCCTGTGTTATGGGGAAAATTCCAAATCTGAGATTCACAAGATTTTGTTGCCTAACAACACAATTCATACAATAGAAAATTTCCATTGAGTGCTCCTGGTGAACCCTCAGCAGTTCCTCCTAGACCTGATTTGAAGTATGTCTAGCTTGTGAACTCAGACTGCTAGGTACAAATTTCTGTATTGCTGGATATGGAAAGATACCCTACAGCTTAAATGAAGAAGCTTAATGAATTGTGATCACATAGTGTAAGTCTTAGGTAACAGCTTCACCAGTCTTTTCAAATCATTTCAGAAGACAAATAAAAGGCTAAAAAGAAAATGTCAGAAGGATGTGAGATAACACGCTTCAAGGCAGATCTGAATCAAGCAGAAACTCTTCATCTGGAAAATGCTCTGGCTCTGGAAAGCAGGACAAGGAAGAAAGACTCAATAAGTTGGAGTTTACTCTGAAGGAGGAAAATGTGAGACGAAAATATTACAGCAAATATCAAAGATAAAAAGGGCTTCTGTTGACCACAAGGCAATAATTTATTTTTTCTCTCTGTCGTGGTTGGGACAAAAAGCAATGGACTTAAAATGCAGTGAGAAAGGTTTTGGTTAGAGAGAAGAACAAAATGTTTCTGTCAGTAAGGCAATGAAGCCCTGTAACATATTACATGGGAAGGCTACAGAATGTCCCTTGCTGGGGGAGATTTAAGGCTATGCCAAACCAACATCCATCAGAATGTCAAAGGTATGTATTTCTTCTTGTGTTGGAGCTTTGGACTGGAGTGCATCCCCTCTGGAAGGCCTTTCCAGGCTTCTGAGTCTACCCAGGAGAGCAGAGACCACAGTGTGCACATGTTTGTGTGAGCTTTCTGTCTCCTGCAGGAGTTGTGACACTGGGCAGAGAGCACTTCACTGTGCATTGCATAGGGCACTCATGTTGGTCAGACTAGCCTTGGCCCCTCTAGCCTTCTCCCAGACCTCTTTCTCATTACTGCTCTGCACAAATCACTGAATCACACAGAATCACAGAGTGTTAGGGATTGGAAGAGACCTCAAAAGATCATCTAGTCCAATACCCTGAGAATGGCATTTCCATTGGAAGCAGAGAGCCCCAGGGCTGAACACCTAGCAGACGAGGCCAAGGAGTTCCTCTCTCTTGCTCCCTCTCTGCAGCAGATGGACAAGTCCTCTCCTGGCCAGCAGCATAGCCCTGATATGTGACATGGTGCGTATCTGCCATGGCACAGCCTGGACTCCTCTGCAAGAGGGATGAAGTCTGAACCTTCCTTTCCCCCAGCTGCAGAGGAAATTAAACCTTGGGCTCCCACTTGTTGGATGAACTCTCTAAAAGCTGTCCTGGATCACCAGATCATTTTTACCCTTGGTGACTTTGATGGATTCATATATGGGCTATGACAGTGGTTTTTAAACATATAGCACCACATACAAACTCTGAAAATGCCTTTCTTTCTCAGCATACTCTTCTATTAAATAGACTTGTATCACATCCCATCTGTTTGAAAACAAACCTTCAAAAGTTTTCCCAACTTCCCTTTCTATCATTAGATTGAGCACACTGTGGCAAGGGCTAGGGGTCTGGCTTTGGTGCCTGCTGTTTCTCCCCAGGCAGCCTTGGTTCTGCACTGACTAGCCTCGAAGATTTGTGAGTAAGCAGCTTAGATGTCTAAATAATGCATGGATCAGCGTACAGAACCTTTCATGTAGTGTCTGTGTTACATGCAACAGTAGCAGTCTAACACAGGCATTCAGGAATTCTGAGTTTACTCATGTCTGCTGCTTTGCTTGTTGCCTTTATGTGATTCTGCAGGATTTTCCTTGGCAAAGAGCACTGTGTTAGAAATGATGTATTAGCTATGATGCAGCTTCTTCAATAATTTGAAAAAAAATCCCTGAAATTCTTGCCCTTATCTAGTATAGCACACAGTGAGTTTCAGCAAGGAGCTCCTGGGAGAGGAGCTGGGAGTGTCTGTAGCTGGGTGATAGCATGTTTCTGAGGGCAAGAAGCATTCTTCCTCCTCTCAAGTGCATAGACCTGTGACGAAGGAGCCCCTTAATTCAGGCCCCAAGTCAAGATGTCACTTAAATATATACCTCAGTGTAACAAAATTATTTTATTTTGTCTCATATCTGGATGGAATAGTCATTTAATGCTAAAAATGTGGTCATTAATATCAAGGAAGTTTATCTAGGAAGAACGTTTACCTGGGAGGAATGTCCAGTCCTTCCATACGTCCACATATTTCACTGTGGACATATTTCTTGGACACAACATTTTCCTCAGTCAAGTTCCACTTCACTTCAGAAGCTAGTAACTATTAATACTGTCTACCTTTCCCCAGCCTTTTTTGCAGGGCAGTGAATTCCTAGGGCTATTTTTTACTTGCTTTTCATTCTGACAGCATGATTTACATAAATATTTTTACATTAAATAAGTTCTGGGTCCAAATCCAATCCACTACTACAAACATGAAGTGGTGTGAGTACAAGAGGAAATTAACCAGTGAGCTGAGTAAACATACCCCAGTGGTGATGCTCATGATGCTTTTGCAAAGACAAAACATGGCTCTTGAGAGGATGACTGTGTATCTGAAGTTAGAGTGTTGACTAAAAAGACTCTTTCGAAACCAGGCAATGTTTCACTGCAAATATGGGATGTGACACAGTAGCAAAGGTGATGTAGGATCAAGTCCAAGAAAAGTAGGGATGACAAAAAAAAAAAAAAAAAAATAAATCAGAATAATTGATTGTCTTTTTCCTTCTCTGTAGCTATGATTACTAAAACAAATCAGGTCAATTATTTGTATTGTTCACTGTTTGAAAATGAAATACAGAAGGGAATCCAAGGGCAGGATAATAAAAAACTTTTTGAAATTTAAATACAAACACATCCAAGGTTTCTGCTGACTTGAGGTCAGCTGGTCAAAATCAGCATTGCTACAAAGAAGCACAGGGGGATAAGGGCATATATTTGTGAGTACATAATCTGATCTCCAACATTTTTTCATCTGAGAAATATGAAACTGAAACAAATGACAACCTCCTGACAACATAGCACATTTATTATTAATGAAGAAATGGGGGAAAGAAAGTTAAAACATAAGAGAAAGGACAAGGTAGGTAGTGAAACCCGTTTATTGTACCCATCAGGAGCAAGCATAATAGTTGGCTTAGTTTTAAATCCACATTCAGAAAAATGAGTCATGACAGTTTTAACAATGAACATAAAATGCCCTTTCATGGTAAGAGAAAATTTTTGGAATACTTAAATGTAGTAACACAGTCTATCATCTTGATTCATAAGCTTTGCCATGTAACTTGAACTTGCCTCTGGCTGTACAAAGGTAGTGTCAACAGGCTGGCCTAGGTGGAAACAACAAGAGGCAGAACCTCAGGGTTACAGGAGAGAAATGCGCTTCCAACAAGCTGCAAGTTATTCCAGTGTAAGGGAGTCTGAGGGTCAGCCCCTGAGTTTAACATTGCATTTCAAACACAGATTTTCCACCAGTATGCTTTGCACAAGCCCCTCACTGCTTCTATTCTGATTTATGGGTGTGGGTTAATGACATCTTCTCCAAAGAGGGCTGCAACCAGTGGGCATATTTCAGCAGATTCACTCTCCTCTGGTTCAGTTTTGCTGTATGATCCAAAGGTTCCTGCTGCCTTCCTGGTCATGTCTGTTTTCACCTCTTCCTTGAAGGGCAAATTCTGCCCCAGGACTGATTTGGGCTTTTGGTGGCTCAGAGATAACAAAGGGTGGTCTGGACCAGTGCCTCCACCTGAGAGTCCAGGAGGCTGGAGGATTCACCATTACAAGGAAATTGTGTCTGGCTGGTTTAGGAGGTGCTTGGAGAAGGTGTAGAAATGCTAGATTCCAAATATTTGGATAAAAATTCATGACCTGCATGCTCCCTCCTTTTATTGATTTGTATATATGAGTTGTAGCATCACACACAGATAGAAAACAGGAGCTTCCACAGCCTTTTGCAGGGTAGATCTGTATCACACAAATGCCGTAACCGGGACATCAGTGGGTCGTAGACTGATACACCTCTCTGCACCTACCAGCACATCTGGAATGTATAAAGCTCTGTGGTTTGTGACAGCTCTTTAAAACTTACCTCTTAAATTAGAAAAAGTAAAAAATTCATAACAATTTATTGCATGTAAGGCTTAAAGAGGATGACATTACTGACTTAACCCAAAGACTTTTCTCAGTAAAATGGCAAAGCATTTTGCAATAGTTAATTGTACCCATTGTTCTATCTTCCGAATTCTTTTTTTAAAGGAACTCATTCAAGCCATTATAATGTATTTATTGGTAATCAATACAAGATGACATTTTCAATGAGGAAAAAGCACTTCCCATATGGTGGGAGGAGAGAAAATATATTGTTTGACTAAAATACATCTTGTAGTCACTCCCATAGACATATATCCAGTAAAACAGGAGAAAACACTTCCTAATGGAAATAAAAGCAGAATTCTGGGTAGAAGTGATTTCAAGTGCACTCACCTCCAGCAAACATGTTCTTGATTTATAGAATATAGACCGCATTTATTAATATTGCCAAGTGCAATAAATTGTGAAGGATTTCATGCCGATTTGTTAAATGTAACGTATTTTAAATAGCGCTTGATGATATTTACATTTATCCAAGGCTGAGCAAAATGGAGATCTGGTTCTCCTTTTGGCTGTGGCAGTCACAGCGAGAGTCAGAGGCATGCATACAAATCAACAGCAAAGAAACCACTGATGGGGTGCTTTCCTGTGTGAAGATGTGAATCTGTTCATGCTTATAAGAGTCAAATTAAAGTAATAGCACATTGAAGTTTGGCCACAAGCACAGCTGCACCATAAGTGTATTTTTGGGTTCTTGTTTACAGTTCATAAACAATCCGGTGATATGCGGGAGGGCTTACTGTAATCTGAGCTAGAGGTTCCTCAGTCTCAGCCACACTGGGCAGCACCAGAGCAGAAGAGAAAAATGAACAGGATTTTTTTTTTTTTTATTATTATTATTTTTTATTTGGATAGCTGTGGAGACACTGGAGTTGCTGAAGGACTGCTGCTTTTCAATACTTATGATCCAGAAATTAAGGAGAGGTTATTAAGAATGTTTAATTTTTATTTCATTTTTAGTTTAAGAAAGATATCCTTTTTTAGTTTTTTGAATGATCATAACAAGAAAGCAGCCTTTAAAAACCTTCAGGAGTGCAGCAAGAGTAACTCCAGATCAAACATTATTTCAAACCTGGCTTTAGAATACATAAAAGAACAGAAGTGACATTAAAGATGTCTTGATTGTTTTCCATTTACATATTTTGAATTGCATGCATGTATGAAGAGATGTGAACTTCTTTAGAATGTAGCATTCTACGGTATGCAGCATATTTTGCACAGTCAAGGGTACTGCAGACCTATCAATGATTCACAGTTACTAGCTGCACCCTCAAGCAGATGCAGTTTGGCTGTATTAGGGTAAATCTTGTGCTGGGTGGCTAGGAAATTCCAGGGTTTCAGGGGCAATGTGAACGGAAACCAAAGCAGATTAGGCTTCAGTTATGAGAAACATTTTGCAATGGCCCCAACCAGGAGACAATCCAGGGTTTCAGGGGCAATGTGAACGGAAACTAAAGCAGATAAACATTTTGCAATGGCCACAACCAGGAGACAGTGCTTTATATTCACATCGAATATTGTTGCAGACTACATCTCAATTTCCAAACTGGGCTGACAGTTGTGGATTTCTGCTAACATGACAGTTAGAAATGACCTTTTGGTTCAGCGATAAAACTGTGAAGCTGCAGTCATGCCCCAACGCAACGGAATCACGTTTTTCGTTCTTATTTGAACACAGCTGTAGCTAGTAACCATAATTCAAATTAAGTGCTATTTAGGAGGGTGTTTGGAAACCCGATTAGTGTTCCAGCATTGAGATTTATTGTTTCCAGATTGGTGGAGACTTTTCTTTTATAGTTTTAACGATTTAGGGTAATTGAGAGAAAACATCAAGTGGAGAATTCAGTATTTTAAAATGTCCGAATTGAACTAGTAACAAAAATCAGACTTACTTGGGTAAGCCTAACATTGCAAGTTCCCCTGTTTATTGACTTTGCAAGTTCCTTGTCAGAAGACAACACTCACTGCCTGTATTCTCCTCAGGGACCTTGAGGGTGCACCTCTCTGCAAAATAACTGATGAGCTGGAATGCAGGGGTCTGGCTCGTGAGCCACTGACCCAGACGTTGGCTGTCCTGGTGTCATGCCCACCTTTGGCACACGCCTCTCCTCCAACTGTGGGCAAGTCATGAGGGTCAGGAGTCATCTCACTCACTTTTATCCATCTAGAAGGTAGTCATGTAGTCTAAACTGAACACTAAAAAGAGATACCTCCGTAGAGAGACTTGTTCCATCCTTGAGTAGCTGTCTGAGAAAGGCACGATCAATCACTCTTGGGACATCTGTCAAACAAGCCAAGTCAAACTTACACCAAATTTTATTGTTTGAGATAGCGAAAGACCAAACCTGAAAGTCTTGATTTTCCCATACAGAGCAAGAAGACCAACTGTCTTCCGAGCTGGTTAATTCTCTCTTCGATGCAAAGAGAGTGTCCTGCCCTGTAAGTTTTACAGCATCTCTCCCAAGGGGCCATTGGAGCTTGGACCTTTGGAAAGGATAAATGAGTGTGAATGCAGATAGTAGGAATGAAATTAGTTGTTGAAAGTAAATTGTTTGGGTGATAGGCATGGAAAATCAGGTGGCAGTTGCCAAACTTGTGTAGGCAATGCAAGGGCTTTGCTGAGGAGCTGGGAAAAATCTGCTCCTGCATGGTGTTTGGGTGATGGACTGAGCCATGTTCCCCTCACGCACTGCGGGTACCAGAAAGAAAAGTGGGAGAGGGACTTTGGGTATAGATTTCCAGACAGTTAAAAAAAAAACCTCGTGAGTCCTCTGGTAGCAGTCGAACCCTCCCTGCATTGAATGAGGGTAACGTGTCTTGAGGAGGCAGAAGCCAGCAAACAGACGTGTAAGGAAGAAAACTATTATATACTCCAAAACAAACAATAAAGAGAGGCCCCTACTGCAGCCAGAAAGAAGAAATTAATAATAGCTGATTCCCTTCTTTCTGTGATCTGTATTTGGTTATTCGGGCAAGATGGAAAAAGATGGATATATTAAAGGAGGCCAGTTTGGATGAAAATATATATGCAAATGTACTTTCTCTGGCTACTTCGGAAATAAATTATAATTGCAAAGTATGTATGTTTGTGGTTCATTCCTTGGCCTCTTTGAAAATAATTTAGAAAGTCAATGTGTTGTAATTTCTAAAGGAGAAGACACAAGCAAAAGATGTTTATAAAAATTTACTGTGTTGTTTTTTCCACTGTGACCTTGGGCTGCAATGGTCAATTATATTGTATAAATATTTGTTTGTCGGATTAACATCTTCAGCTGATTTGCAGCCCCGTCTGAAAGGGGATGAGAGGGAGTCTCAGCAGGGTCTCCAGCAACCTTTGCCCAGGCAACAAAGCCTTTGTTCTGGCAGGGATTATTCATTAGCAGATTTTGACCAGTGGCTGGTGTTCAACAGCCAAATACCTGAGAAGAAGATGCTATTGTGGGGCTGGGTTCCTGCATGAGAGTGTGGAGGAGCTTGAGCAGGGGCGGGGAAGCCACATGTGGGAGCACACACATGCACATCCACAACAACCATTCCCTGCATATTTGTGCAAACAGAAATCCTTTGGCAGAAGTGTTTATTACTGCAAATAAAAAGGCTAAATCACATTTAAGCAAAGTGGCTTTAAGTGCGGAGACAGAACTGGAAGGGACCTCGCCGGGTTACTGAGCCTCCTCAAGGTCACTGGCAACTACTTGGTACAATTCCTTTCTCAGCTTATGACGTTCAGGTTTGAAAGGCTACATTTATAATCCTCCACTGTGCTGGCTAGAAGTGCTTTCTAGAGCCTCTTTCTTCTGTTCATACCACTAGCAATGGATCACAAATGGTCTCTAGGAGCATAACTCTGCTGAGGAGTTATTTGAAAGACAGATACTTTAAATATGTTTTCTTACTTGACCAGATTATATTTCCTCCTGTTCTTCATGCAAGATTCCCCACTGATTTTGGCTTCACTACTTCTGTAAAGACAACAGAATTTAGTATTTTAGGCTGGAAATAATCTTTCCTCTTTTCAGTAATTCCTTTCTGCTACAGAAGAGACTTGTTCCTGTTGTTGTACTGGCTAGCAGCCATGCCAGCTGTAACTTCCCTGGGAAGCAAAACCACAGAAAAGCTCCTACCTCTGCAAATAAACTTTCTCTATTTATTTGCTAGCAGGAGAGATGATTTTGACTTGCAACCACAAATTGAAAAGATTGCTTAAAACAGCTGTGATGTAAGCAGTGAGGATGGCTCTCAGGAGGGTCTGGAGTGTGGAGGGATGCTCAAGGTATTTTGGGTGTGCTGCTTGGAAGAGGCTGCATCTCTTATACCATCTCACATTCCTGTGTATCTAGAAGCAATGCTTCTTAAACAGTACTATTCCCGCAGACTGAATTTAGCATAAACTTGTACACAGATTTCATTAGTTAGCCTAGCTAAAATGACCTGTTGGTAAATATTTCCAGGACTAGGTCATAGTGGAAAGAAAACTAAAGGCATATTTGAGTTTATAAAGCTAACTAATTTTCCATCATTTAATGAGTATCTTCTTTATCTCATAGCTTATGCTATTCATCAAGCAATTCATGACATTATTTACTGGAAAGTAATGGCACCATTTACCAGAAAGCTAGTCTAATCTGCTACTCATTGTTTTCATCCATTATATAAAATTGACCTTTCATCTTTAGCATTGTGCCTTTCATGAAGCCTTGCCAGAGGAACAAGAAATCTGTCTGATCAGACAGCTGTGAGGCATCCAACATAAGTAAAGGGTGGTGGTATCATCACCATCACATTCAGTGATAAATGAGTCCATTTCACAAAACCACAGAGCTAGTGCTGTTTGCATGAAGCCAACAGCGTACAAATGAGTGAGGGAGGCTCGTGTCCTGGCTTGGAGTTCATTTAGGAAAGAGTTTGCTGTGTATCTGAAAAGGTGAAAGGGACACATTCAAGGACAGTGTAGTAAACTCACAAAAATCTGAAATTTGTCCTGGAGGGCTTGGATATGATTGCAGGTAGGTATTGTCCCAGAAAATCTGGGCATTCTGGGACGTGTCCACCTGCTTGGAGGAGCCCAAGTCTACCGACCAAACTGTCAACCGCCCTTCTCTGAAGCAAAGGGAAGCAGAGAAAGTAGGAGAAACTGCCAAATCAGCAACTTGGCAGCTTTTATAATCCTCCAACCAAGCAGGGCAGTTGGCCCCATTGCCTAGAGGACAAAGTGCTTCAGGAGGATGAGAAGGCAGGTTTTACTTTCTTTCTGTTCTACAGCTAAGTTCATGTCAATGCACGAACCACAGTTTCCATGTGGCACAAAGTAAGCATGAGCCTTGGTTGACAAATTGCCCTAGAAACAAAGCCTGAGCAAGAGAAGAAATAACAATGCTGCAAAAAGTCTGATCCCAGCCCTGCTGAAGTTTCTGTGACTTCCAGGCTGTGGATCCACCTCTGCCTGGGCAGGCCTTCGTTAAATTATGCAAGAACCTTGGCAGCTGCCTCTTTAGCCCTATTAATATAAAATTTCATGGCTTTTACATTTTCTGTTCTTTTAGTTTTTGTCTGAGCTAAACTAAATTTCAAGTATTAGCCATTTTTTTTTTCATTTCAGGCAGCAATTTGAATATTTCTGCAAATGGAGGAGTTTACTTGTCCCATTTGCTGGGAAATCAAAAGCTTGGGTTTAGCAGCAACTGCAAAAGATCCAAAACTCAAAAGGTAAGAAAAAATTGCAGAAAATGTCAATTGAGAGGTTAATATTTTGAAGGATATGAGTATATCAAAACAGGATTTGACATGTCATCTGTCCTGTAGACAGATGCCACACCTACTCAACTACAGTAGATATAGCAAATACCTGGGTCATTCATTGCCTGTCTTACATTGGAGAAAAGATCGCAAGATTGGATTGCTAATGTAAATGAGAAAATGCTAGTCCAATATCAATAACAATCACTTTAATGTAGGTGTAACCTGCAGAGCCACAGCCAGTAGGGAGGTGACAGAGAGGCTGTGCAGCTGCATGGTCACTGCCTGCTCATATCACACGGAACATGTATTGCAGTAAGCAGGGACAACAGGGCTGGGGAGGAGGTGATGGTCTTATTAAGCCCTTTCCATACTGAAGTTATAGATAATTTTCTTGTAATTAGAAACAGAATCTGTCCTGTACCCAGGCTGTATTTTGTAACTGACTCCAAGAGTTTATGAAGACATCTGCTGTGTCAAGGACAAAGGCCTCCCAATATTTCTTTCTGCATAAATAGTGATTAGAATGGTACAAAATCACATTTTTCAGAAATTGCATGCATTTCTTTGCATTTTTGTTACAAGCCTAAGTAAATATTTTATTAGACCTCAAGTGCACACCTCAGAACTTCATATTTTAATTTTCATTGGGAAATACAAAATCATTATTTTTACAACTGATGAGAAAGATATAGTACATTTATTACTGTTCAGGGAGCACTTTTTGTTATGTAGATTTCCTTACTGAAATCACTGTAGCTATTTGTTTTCGGGGACTTTTCAGACTTTTAATTGAAACAGGTTAACTTTGTGCGGTAAAAGGACTTGTAATACGAACAGTATGTGCACACAACGTATAGCACCATGCATGAGTATTTTGGAGGACTTTTAATTTTTGAACTGCATGTACAACTATTGACTATTTGTACTTTGCACTCTATATACTGTAAGAAGCCTTAATTAAAATATCTGCTCCACCTATTCCAGTTTGCATTTTTAAATTTTGTGTGCAAATGCAATCCAGTTAAGTAGTTCCCAATAAGCGGATAAGTCAAGGTGGCATATACAGGCAGATGGCATATTTTTAAAAATAACCTAAGGCTCTTAAAGAGTGTTGTTTCATTAAAAAGTCATCCTTCCTGGTTTTGGGGTCATACACTGACTGGTTAATGCTCTAGTGCTTGTCTACATAGAAATATAGCATTGGCTACAGATATATTAACAAATATTGCTCTGTTGTGCCATAATTTTCCAAGTAAGTGGGAGAATTTTCCTATCCTGTGCATGATAGAACACTACTACTACTGCATCAGTGTGGGTTGACAGTTGGCCTAGACTCTGTAAGTTATCTCTGGAGATAGAAGCAATCGAGGATAATTCAGACTCTGTAAGTTATCTCTGGAGATAGAAGCAATCGAGGGTAATTCAGACTCTGTAAGTTATCTCTGGAGATAGAAGCAATCGAGGGTAATTCAGACTCCTGCTCTGACTCACTCTCTGAATCATGTGCTTTGAATAACCTGAGACCCAGGAAATAAAAAACAAATCCAGAAAAGTAAGAGATGTGTATGTCAGCTCTCCGTCAGCAAAAGAACTCGTGCAGTCCAAACACATTCTGTCTTATGATGGTAAATGTGTCAACCAATGAAGCAACCGATACAGATCAATAAAGATCAAATATCAATTGATCCTAAAGATCAAAGAAAAAAATTCTGAAAACATGGAAAGCGAAATCCAAGTCCTTGTTCACAATGAGAATTCTGCCAGAGTTTTGAATACAGCCACTGGGACCAGGTTTGACCCTAGAAAGTGGCAATACCCCAACATTTTTACCAGGTACTCACATACAGGAGGCCAGTGATGTGGATCACCTTCCTGAAATACGAAGCTACTGACCTAGGGCAGGAATTGTGTCTTTTGCCATGGCTGGTGGTGCCAGCAAGTGAGTATTTTCAAATCAAAAGCTGCATCTAAGTGAAAGCAGTGACCGCCAGGAAGATCTGGGATGGATCTGACTGCGTGTGTGCCTGGGACTTCAGAGATGCCTTCTCTGGAGCTTTTAGTCTAACCAGCTCCTTGCTTGAGTATGGATACTTGAAAGCAATTCACATGAGTTTGGTCTGAGAAGCACACATTATCCCTGGTGCTAGGCAGAATAACACGTTCCTTACAGTCCTCTAGGACGTGGATCCAAGTGGATATTGGCTCAACATCCCCTCAGATCACATAATGAATTATGTTTTGAAACTGTACTTAAAAACAAGCAAAACTACTCTGAGGGTGGGAGTACTTACAGACTCATACTTTAATATATTAATTACATTCATTTGTCATCACTTGAACCTGAATACCCTTGGACTTCATTAAAGTTGCCAGAATCCCATCCCCCTCCCACAGCTGAATGTCCAGTAATCTGTTTAAAGGAAAATTAAGTGAGAGACTTTTGGAGTCCCACAAGATCCCAGGGCAACAAAGGTGAAGAGGGGGAGAGACTGCAGTAGGACTTTGATGCATGAAATTGCTGCAAGGCTGCAGAAATAGGAGCAGTAGAGTTAGACTTCAGTACACTGTTAGTGCCTTCAGGAGAGCAGTGGCAGTCAGTGCCATGAGACCTTCAGTGCTAAACTCCTGCTGAGCACCATGCATGGGACAACAGGTTCTTGTAATGCTAAAAATGTTGCACAGAGCACACACAGAAGATTCCCCATCAGCTTTTATTCAAATCATTTACAAGCAGAAGCATTCTCTCTCTGACCCCAACATTTTTCACTTTTGGTCCTACAAAAGTGTCTGATACTGGGATAAATTACTGTATACACAGAACTAGGGAACCTACCCTTACCACTGCCCTTTAGCATGCGAAGTGCCCACCAAACCCATCAGGGGATGAAATGCAAGCAAACTACTGCTTTGCTGCTTAGTAAGTAAACCATCTGGGGTAAGCCCTTTCCATGGCTTTATTTAGAAGTTCTCTGCCCAAGTTTCTGTGAAAGGGTTTGGAGTGCAAACGAAGGGTACGGCTATGTGCATGGACACCTGTGTTTCTCTCCTTGCCTCTGCCCCTGGCATTGAAAGCCAGCACTCTGCATGGGCTGGTTTGCTTGAAAGGTTGTCTCATTCTCAGCAACGTTGCCCTCCTCTTGCAGGCCACCTTGCTCTTCACCACCCCCAGAAAAGATTCCAGGGTAGATCCCTTCTCATGCCTCCATGCCTGCAGCCTGGCAAACTCACATTCTTCCATAAGTCCAACAGTGTAATACCTACAAAATTTTCTGAGCAATATTTATGGCTTTAGCATTGGCCTCAGGAGCACAGATGGAGATGGAAGGGCAAAACTCTCGCAATCCTGTGGGTTTTCTGTAAGAGTTCAGAAAGGCTTTGCAAAAGTGATAGCCCTAACAAGGACCTTTGCACACTGCTGCCTCTTGCACATATTTGAACATACTGTATGTACATGTGCCTCAGGCTTACAGAGAAGCACCTTCCCAGATCTTTCATCCCCATCCCTATTTGTTCAGTCAAGTACCCAGCAAAGAGTGCCCCATAAACAGGTCTGTTCACCATCATGTTGCTCAGCTCATATTTTACTTATGCCATATTCATATTGCATATGTATCATCTTAATTGTTTCATAATGTTGTAAAAATTGGCCTATATAATCAGCAATGCTGGATTGCATTAAGCAAAGTCTTTTCGAAATGTACCGAAATATTAGTTCCATATGATAAAATTGATAAAATACAGTCTAGATGCCAATGAGATTAGGAAAATGGGCTCTTTTCCACTTACCTAAATACTGGAAAGATACACAAGTTATTAACTTTATATCAAACTAATGATCCCTTGAGGCCCCGGTGAAGGATTTAGGAAGTGGGTAAAAATGAATAAGTAGTATATAAAGAGACACAGTCTTACCTCCCATCCTCACACACTCCTGATTACACAAACATACCCTCTGAAGAGCACTGAAATTTCTTCAGGTTGAGGCCCAAAAAGACCCCATGAAACGCATAGAGTGCATTAACCCTGCAACTGCTCATCAGAGCCCATGCGGATTCCACACTGGCATCCCCAGCCTGGAATGATCCCAGCTTGAGGAGCTGCTTGGCCACACATTTCTGCTGTATAATTCTGAAATTTCAAATGTCCCCTGAGGAGAGGGGCTGGAGGCAATGTGTAGGGGGAAAGTGGCAAGGGAAAAAACCTTGTTCCTAATGCATTTGGTCCTGATGAGATGAAATGCACCTGGCCAAAACAGGCCTAAAAGGCACAGGTGGTGTTTGATACTCATTGCTCCTGATCCTCCCATGGGGATGGGGAAAGAACAGATCCATGCCTCCCACACACATGGACCAAGCAGCAGACCTGGCTGAAGGATTAAAAAGCATATGAGATACAGTGCCAAAGTGCCCTGCTTGTTGACAGGTCCCAGAGTGGCAAAATGAGCCCTACCAAACAGACTTCTTAATTTCCTTCCATCCTGGGCAATCACTCCTCTAGCCATTACATAAGTACACAAGATTAATAATTGAGGACTTTCTTTATGAATTATGATTGCTGAGTATTTCAGCTCTGGAACCTAAGGATCTTTCCACATGTCCCCTCTGAAAGAGTCAAAGCTTATTATTTATTTCAAAATTGTCTAAGCTGGCTTGACCAGCAAGAGAATTGCACTATTTGTTTTGTTGAAAAAGTGAGATATTAATAGGTTTGAGATTATAAATATAGAATTGTACAAGCAGCTTCCTCCTAGTAGAAGAGTGAGACTGAGAAAATTCAGCTGGTGAATAAAAGTTTTAGGAGGGAAGGCAGGGGAAAATTGTGACTACTTGCAACAGCAATTCATTGAAAAACATGTAAATTTCAGGAAACATTTTTTAAAAATTAAGATTTTTCACTTCATTCAAAATAGATGACGCAGAAGATAAATCAATTCCAGACCCTTTCCAAGCTGTCTTGACTCTTCCACAATGACAGGAGTAAAAAGCTATTTTTGTCCTCAGTCTGCAGAAATGAGTCAATGCATTCAAGGAATAGCTCTGATGAGAAAGCCTGGGCCAGTTTTACATGGTTAATGCTTAGAGCAAATTTGATCATTATTCAAAAGTCACTGTTATTCCAGTAATGAATAACTGAGATCATAGGTTCACCTTGAAGGAAAATTCAATTAGGAGAAACTAAATGCCACTTTTTTCATTCTGGTCATTTAGAGCAAATAGTGCGGTGTAAATGTTGCATCTTCAATGGGTTCTCAGATTCTAGAATACATTCAGGACCAACTTCAATATTGACCCTTAGCCTGATTTTTAAACAGTATAAATACACTTTAAATAAACTTCAAGTCCTTCCATTTTAGCAAACTTCACTGCCTTTAGATGAGAAATATAATTAGTGTTGCAGCCCAGCTAGGCTCTCAGAATATGAGCTGGATATAGATAATTCCATGAAAACACTACTGGAAATTCAAATGCTCATCTAATCTTTATGTCTGGCAATCTATACTACATTGCTGATTGTTGGTACCAGTGAAGCATAGTATAGGTTTTACTTCCAAAGGAAATTAAGCCAAGAAAGAGTGCCATTTAGTTCAGAGAAAACATGTTCATACATTTTTATACTTTAAATGACTCCATTTGAGAGCTTGGAAAATTAAAAGGGCACTCAGCCAAAAATAGCTCAATGTCATTCTACTGAATGCAGGCTAAATAAGGATCAGCCTTATCTAACTTCTCAGAGGTACATTAACCAGAGACACTGTATAAAGTTCCAAAACTATCATATGCCTAAAAGGGATTAGGGGATAACTAAAGTGAAGAAAACCAATTTATTCATAATGTGAAACAACAGGTCATAGAAACTAGTGCAAGATAGTTCCAAGAGAGAGAGCAAAAGCAAAACAAGAGTAGAATCCATTTGTTTAGAGGGATGAAATAGCTTTATGTTGAATCACTGAACAAAATGCTCTGGTTTAAGCTGAAAATATTTCCAGGTGTATAATTTACTTAGGGAAAGGAAATTCTAATAATCTTATTTTAGTAAGGGAAAAAAAGGGAACTTCAATCTATTCTCTTACAACTAATAACCCACCAAGAGGGGGAGCCAAACATCACAGGTTCATGTGTTTGGTCCCCTAGAGCAAGGCTCTGAGAACTCAGCGGGGACTGGAGCCTTCCAGGTCACCCTCCCACCTGCCCTTTTCATTCTCACGCCAGTGCCTCTGAATTGTTCACCCTCCTCTTGCCTGCAATCTTAGCCCCTCTATGAGCAACTTGTTTGCCATCACTTGTCACAGGCTTCACAACTTTAGTGGTTCTTTATTAGTGGTTCCTCTTCTGGACAGAAGACAACAAGGTATTTCGTTGAGCTGTGTAAAATTCAGCTTTTGCATGTATGAGGTTTTCCATGAAAAAGAGTAGTTTCTTTAGTGCTTTAATGTCTACTCATTTAAGGCTCACTTTCCACCTGGAGAAAATGGTTACTTTGATACTGACAATGGCAACATGCTACTGTTCTTATATTTCCTTTGTGAAAGATATTTTTGTCCCCAAAGGAGAAATATTTTACTTGCTTGGGCTTTTAGACTGAGCCATCCCCACATGAGAAAATGATTTGATTTAACTCATAAAGAAATAATTAGGGAGACATTTGTTGAGTTCCAACAAAACAGGGGAGCAAGGGAAGTGCGATAAGCATCACATTTCCTAGTGCATAAACAGCATATTACTAAGTTTTCTTTGGGAAAAGTCAGATATCAAAAGGTAAAAGGATACTCTAAAAATGTTTATTTTACAGAAAAAAAGTGTCAAAATGAAGATTCAGAAACACTTTTACAAGACATTAGTGTACAGAATATTATTCCCAAGTATTGATGATGACTTATGTAGAAAGAGTACAAAGTCACTAGGATTATCTTTTCACAAAGTCACTAGAATTATCTTTTCAACTCTGTCTGCTGCATTATTCCCCATCCCTGTAGCAGTGTGTTTACAAAATGCTCACAAGATACCTAACATGGCAGCTCTGTAAATTCCAAAAAAATGAAAACAATTTATACATTTTTCTTATATAATACATAGATTGACAATCAAGAAAGTACTTCATGTAATTTCTAATTATCAGAAATACAGCAAAGTTGCGCATGTAGAAGTGATTTTACTTAAAAAAAAAACAAAACAAAAAACAAAAAAACCCCAGAAGATTTAAAAGTGGAGGAACCTTTAGTATTTAGTCTGACCTACTTATGCATGTCTGAGAATTTCAGACTATCATTTCAGAAAGCAGCAAAGCCCTGGATTCACAAAGGTGTATCTCTTATTAAGATCCTTTTATTTAAAGACGTCAAAAGTAGAAAACTCCACCACATGCTTAGGTCAGTGGTAGTAATTCCTTATCGTCCTTTTTAAAAAATGTAACATTTTTGGTGGTTGAGTGTGTCTAGACTCAGTTCCCAACAAATGGATTATTCAATATGAAAAGTCACATCTCCACCTGGCATTTACAAACCATATAGGTTCTTTGTTGAAGTATGCCATGGTCACATTTGATCTTCTAGCTACAGTTTGTATGCACTCATTTACCAGATTGCTATTTCCTTTTCACTGTATGAGTGAAGTATCATTGGATATCATTTAACATCAGGTAACATGAAGTACAAACTATAAAGAGGAAGGAATTTTTCTCCTTGAAAATTGCATGTGATATATTAAATTCTGAACAGAATAGGAATTTTGCCACTGATTTCAATGAGGCAGGATTTAAACTGAGGGTTGTTTATATACAAGCAAAGGAAAGGTCTATGAGTAAGTCTGGGCACACATTTGTTAGAATCAGATGGTTACAGCACTTTGTCTACCAGAGCAAATGCCATAATTGTGTGTTCCTTGTTACCCAAAGTCTCGTTGGTCTTTGTTAACAGGATGAAACTAAGTTACAGCAACAAAGAAATAAGTTATTGATGACTCCAAACCCAACAGAAGACTAGTGAAGTAAGTGTGAAAGTGACTACAACCACTTTGGACTATGGTGCTGTGGTACACCCAAAAGGCTTAGGAAGCACTTGAGGTTTTGATGCCAGTGATGATGCAAGCAGGCT
The DNA here is from genome assembly GCF_000700745.2 of Antrostomus carolinensis. Classification (NCBI taxonomy): domain Eukaryota; kingdom Metazoa; phylum Chordata; class Aves; order Caprimulgiformes; family Caprimulgidae; genus Antrostomus; species Antrostomus carolinensis. Next base: position 82,498 of record NW_010307896.1, on the reverse strand, counting down.
TTGCTTGTTAAGTAGTCATCTGAACACAGGATAGGTAGACCAAATTGGGTTCCCGTGGTTCTTCAGTGTATTACTAGAAGTGTTCACAGGGCTGTCAAAAACTCCAACTTTTTAATTAGGCAGAAGAATATATTAGGAGGAAATTGCTTTCCCTGGAACAGTGACAACCAGTAATACTGAATCTGCAGTGACCCAAGAATTTTCCTGAGCCAAATCTGCCTGTTCTTGGATCAGACAGGCAAACTGTGTAACCTTAGGGTCACCGCAATGTCCTCAATGCGTTTTTCTAGGTCATGAAATCTAAGGGCTCCAGTAATTTTCATTTTTGTAAAAATAAGATTGAAATAATATTCTTCCAGAAATGTTTTCCGATTTTTTTCTAGTCCAAAGCGACCTAAACTGGGTTGGCTGAATAAAGCCCATTTGGCCTAGAGAGTGATATAGGCAAATAAGGAGAAGAGGAATGGACCAGAAATCATGGACCCAGCTCCTGTAAAACCAAAGTGAAGCACACAGCATGGAGGAGGACAGCAGTTAGGAAAACTAATTGAAAAGAAAAAGCAGTCATCTGAGATTAGCTTTAAAATATTCCCTTCACTCCAAAGGGAAAGTTTGATTTCTTTTTAAAATTGCAAAACCTGTTTTTAAAATCCTTTTAAACTTTTTTTAAAGGTGACATTTCAAATAGAAAATATTCTGAAAACAAATGTTTCATTTCACAAATATCACAACCAAAAAAAACACTGTGATGTTCTCAGACCCGTTCTTCCTTTTTTTTTTTCTTTTTTTTTTCCCCAACAGGAACCACTCACAAAACTCAATCCAAATTCACAAACAGCTGAGTACCTTCCTAATTTACTCTTCATCAAAAAATTGCTTCATTTTAATCCTAAATATTCTAGTGCCATGTAACAGGGAAGAGGGGGCCAGTTGTTCCCGTCTACTCCACAGAGGGAAAGCGAGTGCCAGCAAATAACCTGCTTTTGCTGTTCCAGGGCCTGTGAGAGAAGTCTTTTCTCACTCTGTACAAATAGGCTTTGACCACTCCTGGGAGGCTGGACTTTGCAGGGGTTCATTAGTTTATTGCTTGTGACCATACTTCTGGATGGTTACAATTTGGATGCAACTCACTATCACCGCTCACCACTCACTAGATACATCATTTACAGTGCAGACAAAAGACAAGCCAAGAATTTTCCTCCCTGGCACTCCTAAATTTACACAGGGTTTTCTGTTCGGAGGAATAAAATTCCCTCCTCCTTTGGTGTCAGATCTCATACGGAGCAGCTGCCTTGGCAGAAACACTCAGCCTCCCGGGCGACAGAGGAGGAGAGCGATTGGACATTCCAGACAGGGAAGATGAGGCAACATCAACAATGGCCATGTGGGATCACAGTGTCATAGGACAGAGATGACCTACTAGGCCATCAAATCCAGCCCTTCACAAGGGGAAGATACAGTCACCGTCAGAGTGGACTCCAGAAGGTCTTCTTCGAGGTCTGTCTACTTCTTTAGCCCCCTTTACACTGTCAGAGGAACAGTTGTATGAACAGTGGCCAAACCCAGGGGAAATCTGCAGGGAGAGTAAGTCAGCCCAATGCTGTCTGTTGTCTGGTTTTCTTCAACACATGTATTGAGCTAACTTAGACACCCTTTCAGTTATCTTGCACCTGTACAGGCTGTGACCAAACAACATGTTCCAGCTTCAGATGCCATGGGGGGAAGACGTTCACCTGCCAAGGTGCTCCTTATTGCTCACCAGCTGGTGGCTGCTACCCCCACAGCTCTGCTGGTGAACAGGTTGGTTTGAAACCTGGGGCAAAACCAGTACTTCAGTGAGCACTGTGTGAGGCCACCTGCCTGCTTGTCCCAGGATCAGACACGAACATTCTCCCTCAAAATGTTCCGCTCTCTAGAAGCAGTGAGGAACAGCTGAGCAGCAGCAGAGCCTCTAGCAAGCAGCTATCTGCTGGGAGGACATCTGTCCATGACCACAGAGATGCATGGACAGATTCAATCCAGCAGGGAGCTGAGAGGGCTGGTTTTTCTCTTCTTCCCCACCAGCCTTACTCCACTTGACTCCTCCTCTACTGAGTGACATGGTCTCTGTGCAGTGCCCAGTGTCCCTCTCTGGTGCCACCACAAGCTTGCACAGCACTCTACCACATCTCAGGTCCCATCCTGAAGCTCTAAGCCAGAGAGAAAAGACCCCTATTCTGCATGCCTGGCTGCATGCACCTGTATTCCCCTCTGGGCTTCATCCACCTTTGATTAGGCCACATGTATTATACCCAGCCCTATTATTACTTAAAATAATTACAATGGTACTGAAACACAAGTTTTGCCCAATCATCATCCCTGGGCACCACGTAGCAATCAGCTCTGTAAAGCTTTTAGGGACAAGCCAAAGCTGCACCAAGAAGTCAATATTCCTCAGGAAACTGTTTCTGCAGAGATCCTGTGAACTCCTGTTACTCATGCCTGGAGCAGGAGTGGTACCAGATGAGCACAAAGATGCTCTAACCCCGCTGACTTGGCTGTCAGCATCTAATGAGAGACCAAAGGTCTCAGTTGCAGTGTTAAGTGGATGGAACTGATGGGAAAAGGAGGTAAATGTGCAGAAACAGCTCCTTGCTATGCACATCTCCATTTGAAATATCAAGTTGGGGTCCAGTCTCTAATTAATATTTTTTCTTCGGTTTGAAAATTGTCCTTATAGAGGAGTATATGATAGTTCTTAAAATACACTCCAGATCAGAAATAGCTATGTTTCAAGTATGCAACCTGCTTCTCAGGTCTCATTATATTAAATAAGTACTCCAAGAAAGTATAGCAAAGTGCTCAGACAACTGGCCTATCTGATAACCTGCACAAGGGGAAGGGCTGTCTTCTGCCCTTGTTTGAGGGAGAGGAAACAGGGAGAGGGCAGATGAGGAAAAGCTCACTCCAAAAGCTTCAGCCAGTGGGAAAGGCTCTGCTTCACAGACTTGTTCTTATGTTACTTGTGTGGCAGGATAGCTTGTACTGCTGCTGAAGTAAAGAGATTTTTGACAGTTAGACTGCAAGCTATGCCTGTGAAAGTGTGGTATCACTTATCTGTTCAGCAATGCAGCTAACGCCAACAGTAAGAAAGATAGAGATCAAACCTGGCATTCAGGTGAGCTGAGGCCTCCCCTTCCCTTTTAAACTGGCAAACAGATCAGGTACCAGCACAGAGCTACAGTAAAAAATACCAGTCTTCAGTCACATCATGATGTACTGCTTCAACATCTGACAGAACCAGAGCTCAGGCACTCCTCTCCCTCCACCTTAGCACTGAGCTATCCATCATCAAGACTGCTCAGGGATTTTTATGGAATAGCTGAAAATCTTCAATGTCAGAAGGACAATAGGCAAGGGAAAGCGGTAAATTGGATGTGATGAACTGGCAGTCATCACAAAGGATGAAGGTTTCTAAAAGCTAGTTGTCTCTCACTATTAAAGATGTTGCACTGGATGGGGACATTTTCAGTAGAGTCAAAACTTGAAAACTAGAGCCTTACCACCTTTGAAATGGAAAAAGTCACCTTGTGTAGGTCTCTTGGTCTTCCTTGTCCTCGAGTTTCCATGACTGTATGCATTCATAGTATCTGTCTCACAGTCAGCCACACACAGACTCATGGCAATGCTTAGGACTGACTCTGAACTGCAAAAGAGGTGCTGGGCACCGCAGAAGCCTGGATTCCAACCTGTGGGGGATGGACTTGCTGTACTGGCATCTCTGTAGCTGCAAACACTGTAAAAATACATGTCAGAGGGGGAAAGGCAAAAGCAACAGATCAAAATTCAGTTCAGGACAGTTGCTGGTGGTCCCTCTGGTCCCTGCCAACATGAGGCTGAAAATGGTTTTCAGTGGGGGGTTTATTTTCTTAATGCTAGGAGAGCCACAGCTGAAAGCCACTGCATTTAATGTTAACATTGAGCTAGAGACTCCATATTGTAGTGATTACTAGCAGGAACTTCAGAGATGGTAGCGTGCAAGCCAGAGCGAACATGCAGATTGGGTGTAAGGAGATTGCAAGAATCGCAGGTCGGCTCTAAGTAATGGAATTTGTTTTTTTCAAATGCATTTCCTCTCTGGTTAGTTTCTGAAATACAAACAAAATCTCACAGGATTTAGGCTCTCTGCTTCCTCGGGTTTTGGCTCAGAAAAGTCTTTTGCCCTCCTTGACTGGTCTAAATTGGATTATATACAATACATAATCCAAAGTGGGAAGCAATGTCAACCACATTGATGCTTTGGTTTTGCTTGTTTAAAAATTGCATTTCCATTCTCAGGGTTCAGTTTACAGTCCTCTCTCACGCAACTTTCCCCTTGTCTCCAGGGAACCATGTCTAAGTCAAGATAACACTCAAGAAAGCTTGTAGGACTGGTCCTCTAGTTGGTTAGGTTTCTTGAGGTAAGAGGGCAAAATCCTAAATATTTAGCAGATTTTTTTTTTTCACTTATAAAAGAAAAATAGACTAAAAGAAATGCATCTGTCAAAGTAAAATTCAGTGCCATTTTTTTAATGTCAGAGCCAAACCCCAAGGAATCTGTGCAGAGAAAAGAGAAACAGACTAAAGACAGACATGGGAACCTGACTCAGGTATCCTTCCTCAGTCTATTAGTTCATACTTTGAATTAAAATTGTTGTTATTTAAAATTTTTTATAAGGAAGTCAACAGCAGTAAGAGGAATAGGTATGATACTGTGCCTATAAATTTCCCTAGAAATAGATTCAGATTTTGAAAATATACCAGTTTCTGAATAATAGATGGAACACATAATACAGACTCAATTGAGACATTTTTGGAGTAGTGATTGCCATTGCTCCATCTGTCCCAACAGGATATTTTTTTTCAGTATTTTGAGGCCTCATGCAAGAAAGGAAAATGTATACTTGCCTCTAAATTGGGGAGACATGGGTTTGATGGATGGACCGTTAGATGAATAAGAAATTGGCTGTATGGCCTCTTCCAAAGAGTTACAGTCAATGGCTCAATGTCCAAATCACAGGATGATGGTTTTAAACTGAAAGAGGGTAGATTTAGATTGGTTTGTAGTTATTTTACAATGAAGGCAGTGAGACACTGAACAGATTGCCCAGAGAAATTGTGGATGCCCCATCACTGGAAGAGTTCGAGATCAGGTTGGATGGGGCGTTGAGCAACCTGGTTCAGTGAAAGAATTCCCTGCCCACCATTCCATGATTCTGTATTTCAGTAGGATGATGAGCCAAAATTGCTCAGCTGCTGCATAGCCCTGGAAATGCCTGAAGTTCATACATGCTTTACTTGGAAAACCTCAGGTTCTCTAGGTGCCAAAATCTCCATTCCTATGAGTGCCCAGGGTTGCCCCATTTCCCTTATCTGAGCAGATCATACGTAAATACCACCTCCAGGTACCTGGGATGGTTCAAGACACTTGACCATCTCCTAATGCTTGTTGACTGGGACAAAATCCTCAGAAGGGAGGACTCTCACTTCAAGCAGAGGAAAAGGAACAGCAACTCTCTAAGACACTGGCCTGGTGAGCAGGAAAGCCATATGGGCTGTGGGAGAGCCGTGATGGGTAAGATCAGGACATATCCAAGAGGTATGGGAGCCGGAGAGGGACATGCATGCCTGAGTTTCAGGACCATGTCTTCAGATCCACTGGGGACATAATAGAGCAAGAAAATAAACGTGAGGCTGTGGCAGTGCTCTACTGCTTAGGGCATTTTCTGTAAAAATGGGGAAAAAGCATGTTACAAACCATGCCAAGGACTGTTTATGTGAAGCAAAACAAGGGCTGTGTACCTTGGTAGTGGCATGGCATGGCCCAACTCCCTGTGCATTGACAGGAGGAAGGGACCCCTGCCAGCTCTGAAATAGAGATTGCAACACCTTCCCGCAGGAGACCCAGGATGGCAGCTAACTCCTCCTTACGGGCACATGAATGGGGCCAGATTGGTAACACACCTCTAGCTTTCACGTTTCCTCTTGGCTAACTCCTGGCAGCTATTTGCTGAGTGAGTAGATTTTAAAGCTGTTCCCTAATCAGTGATTCTGGATCATATTGTGCAGCAGCCAGCTGTACACAGAGCCTAGAGATGTAAGAGGGGCTGTATTTCATGATGTGAGTCAAGGGTACATACCAATTTGTTATAGAAAGAAGTTAGCAGCAGTATTATTTGAGTCTCCACAAATTGATGGAGCCTTTAAACATCTGACTCTCTAAACTCATCAACACTGCTAGTTAAGACTTGATATTAACAGTGTTGTAGGCTTTTTTGTTTTGACAGATTACATGCCTGAAAATCACTGTGCTTGAATTGAAGACATTAGTGCATAAGTGATCTGGTGGACTACTAACTCTGTCCCACCACATTTGATTTCTACAGATATAAGTTTAAACAGATTTAATCTTCCTTTTTAAATGCTTTGCCTAAAGTTATAAACTGCCTAAACCATATTATGCCTACCCCATTATCAACTGTAGGGATTCTGTTTCAACATATAACCACCATAGGCTGTGTACGCTCATGAGAAGTGTTCCCTGCAGGCATTGCTGGGAGATTAGTCACTCTCACGGCCAATTGTTTCATAAGCCCAAATGCCAAATGTCGGTCTTGGATTTTTCTAACAAAATCAGAAAATCACAAATCTTTGTCAAATTATGGTTTGTACTAAGTCTGAAGTGGTTTAATCAAGATGCCTTTGTGGACTCAGCCACAAGCCACTTCAGGCCCCAGTTCTGGATCTGGAGTTGTGGTTGTGGTCAGCAGGAGCTGGTGTCCCATTGGTATCAATTAAGCTGAAGTTGCCACAGGCAGGCATGTACTCAGAGAAAGTGGGAGAGAAGAAAACTGACTGAGCAGAGCTCTGTTGCTCTCAGGGATTTTTCAGCTATCTCAAGTGGGGCAGCAAGCAACCAAAGATGTCCTCTCCCTCCCCTTTATGAAAAGGAAGTCAGATGAATAATCCCCTTCAAGGTAACATACACAGCTAATTCAAGAAGTGACTTTGTAAAACTAGCTGCCGCAGGAATTTGATGAGGACTGTCATGTATGGTAAAGCTTTACGAACGCACTCATACCCCAGCTCCTGAAAATGCAATACTCTCTGCAGAATTACCAAAAGCCCTCATGGTTTCAGAGGAGGTGGTGTTTTCCACAAATGCCTAAGCTCTGAAATCAGGGGTGGTATAAGAATCTCACTCTTTGCTTAGAGGGAAAACATAACATCAAAATGACAGAAAAAGAATTTTTAAACTGAATCACTAAAGCCTGCACATCAGAAAACCAAGCAAAACAAACTTCTTTTTTTTTTTAATCAGACCAGTTTCATAACTGTTTGAGTTATATGCCTTGGCAAGGTTGCAGCACTGTTTACCCATGAGTATGCAGCTTCTGAGTTCAACTTCAGCCTTCCAGCTGAGGTTATATTCTGTGGCCAGCAGCATGACCATGCTGGTGTCGAGGATGCCGGGACCTGGATGCCTGGTTACTGGAGGAGGTGAGTCAGCCGGAGCTGCTGCAGCCAACTGTTCAAGGGCTCCCCAAGACAAGGAGAGGCACCAAGCCCGGCCTCATCTAGAAGCACAAATATTGGAGACTGGTTCTCATTTCTCACTTGTGAATCACTCCTGGATTTCACCATCCCATAAGGCCTCTGAGGGATGTACTAGATCTCTTGGGACTTTCTGTCATAAGAAAATTTGGGACACTGCTCCCATGAACAAGAAGGCTCTGACAATAGTTTAAAAAGATCTATTATCACTAAAGGCCAGATATGTTTGTAAAGATGGGGGGAACAGGAAGGGACCTGAAACTACTGTTCGAGCTTTCTTCATGCACCATAATGGAAAAAGAAGATACAAAGGCAACCCATCCTTCAGAACCTTCAAGGCCATTTTAACAACTCCCCAGTGTGAGCACAGCTACCAGCCCTTTGCTAGTTTACTGAGAACTTACTGCAAGTGTCCTTTCTAAGTTCATCAGAGTTTTGTTAATGTTTCCTGTGTTACCACAATGCTCTCCATGACTTATACAGCTGTCATCTTACATTTTTCTGGCTTTTCAAGATTTTTGTGATGTTTCTCCACTCTTAATACAGCAATGACATATTATATGCAAAAGACAGTGCCATGTGTTCTGTGTATCTTCACTATATACAACCCAGCTAACAGATGTTTTTAAACCACAGTATACAACATATATTCAATTCATGCAATAGAACCCTGCAATCATTCTTTGTTTTGATTCAGAAGTTGCTAGTGTTTGAATTGTGTAATCGCTATTTTGGAAAGATCTCCCAGCTACTAAATAGCTGATATTACTGTGGGCAAATAGGAAATGCTTAGATCACCTTCTTAGAATAGATGGCCAACAGTGACAGAATTAAAATAAAGCAAGATCAATGGTACTGTAAACCAAGTATCTTGTAGTACACACGATCAACTGTTAGTGTAAGTAACCCACATTTGCATCACGCTTCCAAAATAATGATTAAGTTTTTTGCCCTCCATTTATTCCAGACATAAGGAAACAAGAAAAGGCAAAGAGACCCTTCCTGGAAAGCTAAAGAAAGGAATCTAGACAATGGGAAAGGAAAAATAACTGCTGAATCAAGCAGACATTGCCTGCTTCAAAGAAAGAAATGGAGAAGTTACTGAAGGTGTCTGCAATGGAGCACTTGTGACTACTTTGGACTTGTGGATGCTGTGAGCTTGAAGAAGCTGACTCTGCATGACCATTGTGAAGCACACCACCAATCCCTGCTCCCAAATGTCTGACCAGTGGGTGCTGTAATTCTGCCAGAGGAGACTCCGTACCTCTGCTTTACTCCACATAGGTGTGTGTATATCTCATGTAGAGAGGGATATGCCTGTCAGAGGATAGACTATCTTTGTCTGGGTTGCTAACTGCTGAACTGCCCTGCACTCTGCAAGTTATCCCTTTGCTTACATCATCATAATTCAGTAGTTTAGGATCCCTGAAAGTTAAGAGAAAGAGGCATCCCTGAACAAAGTGTCCTGAATCCTGTAAAAGATCTGTTGACTGTACATGTGGTTGGGCACTTCAGTGCTTGAGTTAGTAACAGGCACAGATTTTCTGTCAGAAAGAAGAGGGTTCTCAGTCCTCCCTTGAGCCTCTTCATTGACCCCCATAGCCTGGAGCATCCCCACTGGGTCTGCACTCGGCACAGGCAAGTGTCTCCACCGTGGCATGTTGCTAGAGCAGGGGCTGAGGTCCAGCTTTTGGTGAGGGAACGGAGGAGAAGGAGGACCTGCATCCACCCCATAATGCAGAGCTTGCATGTGAGCAGGAAGGGCTTCAGCCACTCCACCTGTGTCATGGCTGCATGGAACAAGAAAGTATTCCTTAGACAAAGGTGTACGCAACAGTGTACCCAAGGTTACCCCATATGTATGAGCCCAGCACAGATTAACACTTCAGAAACAACTTTAATTCTTGTGTTCCCTAACTTTCAGATTCTTTATATTGTAGTTTTTGATACTGTTCTTCTAAAGTATTTTACCTGTAGTGCAGATACAGCAAAGACACAGCTTTTATCCACATGGATGTGCAGTGTTCCAGAAAGCATACAAATTTCAGAAAAGTCAAATTGAACAGAGGAAACATCGGGGGTTAATTTGATGGAAGAATTAGTCTCAGGGCAGCATGAATTCTGGTCTAGCTGAATTAAGAGCTATTTTGACTTGGTTGCTTTAACCTGGTAAATTAATCTATGGGAGTTTGATACCCTATAAACATTTGTTCATCGTTGTCTTTGAAAATGCATTTCTTCGCTTCTAATTGGCTTCAGTTTTATTGCTGTAAGGAAAAAACAAAACAAAACAAAAAAACAAACTCAACACTTAGCACCAGTCAAACAGAATTCATTTTCCAGTAACTCAGAACACTCTCTTTGAAGGTGAGCTTACTTTGCCAAATCTTTGAAGTTTGCCATATGTACCAATCCTGCTGCCAAATGCAGTGATATGATTACAGACATACAGCTTTGGGAAATTTTCACTGAGACTTTGTCTTGATTAGAGATGTCTAAAGCTTGCCAGAAGCATGTTGAAACATGTAGACTGCTAATGGGTTGAGTTCCTAATAGGTGGACTGGGAATTATTTGAGAATACATATTTCCAAAGGAAGAAAAAGGATCATTTTCATTTAGCCTTAAATAGAAGAAGGCAATCCTGACAGAGCATGCTGATCCAGTATAGCTGGATGCTCACCTCTCTTCCTCTTCCAAGCTGATTCTTCAGAATCCTCCCTTTCCCAGTTAACTGGGGGATGTTCCCACCAGGCAGCCACAACAGTGACAGGGTCAGGAAGAACTACTTGCTGAATTCCCTTTTCACCTGTATGGAAATGCCCAAGTCCCCTGTTGATGTAACAGCTTAGATACTGTCTGTGAAAACATATTGTCCCTGGGTTTGGCTGATTTGGATATAAAATTGGCTAATTAACCAAAATTTATCTGAATAAAACTCAGTTGGTTGGTTGCCTTGAAGCTGCTTCAGGGCAAAAGATAGGTGGATTGCCCTAAGACTGAGGACCCTCAGTGAAAAAGAAGCAGCCTTCTCTAGCCCTGGCCGGATCTGCCCAGTTGAGCCATCTCTGTCTCTGAGCCTCAGTGCCAAGGAGTCCTGGTGTCTGCTGGTAAACTCCTGCCTGTGCCAGGCCATAGACAGATGACACCTGAATTTGGGGAATACCAAGCTGAAAACAGGGGCTGCGGTCTGCCATGCCTTAGTGTCCCTAACTGTAAATGAGACTGATGATACTTCTCAGTAGGTTGGGTGCTCAGGGTCTTCAATGCTGAGGTATGACCTGCTGAGATATTTACACATGTGGTTAATTCTTTCATACCAGATCACACTTAATACCCATGTCAATTAAAAATAAATAAATATATAAATAAATAAATGGGCTGTTAACTACTCATTTCAATTAATTTGCATAGGGTGAAAGAGACTATATTTTGTTATTACTGTGCAGATGCCACGTGTGAAAGAAAAACTGTTGGACTTTGTGCGTAAGGCAAGTGGTTAATTCTGGCCTTGTATTTCTAGTGGCATCTCCCGTCCAGCACAAATATTTCTCTTCACAGGCTGGCTTATATACCTCCTCTTTTAATTCCCTGAAGAACAGCAAAATTTTCTGCCATGAGGTTTGCACCTCTCCTTGGCAGTCAAATTGGAGTAGAGGAAGACATTTCTTCCACCAGCCTCCCTTCCTAGTTGGCACAAAAATGTGGAGAGATCCTACCACCTGAGAAGCCCTGCTGCCTTGAACAGCAAGTCACCCAAAGTAGCCAGCACACATACCAGATAAATGAGGCACAGTTTGAGTCACAGGCCTTAAGCCGAGGATAGTTGCTCCAAAATGGGCATATGTCAGCAGTGATCAAGAAACCCAAGCTCCATTCTGACCTGCTTACCTTGGAGTTGACAGTCCTGATGTGCCGGATTATGGGAATTACAG